>NW_017670285.1:1005960-1029251 GCF_001879085.1 Nicotiana attenuata
GATCGCATGGCCTGTCCTGCGATCGCGTAAGAGGAATTGAGGGCCTGGAAATTTTGGCCTATGCGATCGCAGGGGTAGTGATGCGATCGCATAGGGGTCGCTACAGTAATCTGGCAGAATGTTTAAAACCCTTATATCCGCGACCCACATTATTTTTCCACCATTTTTACTCCGCCAAGAGAGCTTTTTGAGCGATTTGAAGAGGGTTTTCAACGGGTATTGATTTGAGGTAAGTCTCTTGACTAGAAAACACCATTTTATGGAAGAATCAACACTCAAATTCATGAAAGTGGGTAGAAATTGTGAAGAACTAGGGCTTGGTTTTTGAAAACGAATTTTTAGGATTTGAAAGGCCATTTGAGCTCCGTTTTCGGTAAACTTTATATGTACGGACTCGTGGCGAGACGAGGAATCCGTTGGTGTGATTTTCGGAATTTTTTGAGAAGTGGGCCCGGGGCTCGGGTTTTACCAACTTCGTGAATTTTAGTACTTTTCGAGTATTTTTGATTGAGTTATGTTTCTTTAACCCATATTTATGTATTCGTTGTGATTTTGACTAGATTCGACGTGCGAGGAGGTCGATACGAAAGGAAAAGGCATTGCGGACCATTCTACGGCCGGTTAGAGGTGAGTAGTTGGTGTATATGATGGCCTGAGGGTTTGAAACCCCGGCTTATCACATTGTGACGCTATTGTAGGGCGTGACTCGCACCCCATGGCAGGTGCGGGATTGGTTATGACTGGGGATTGTGACTTGGTCCATCCCGAACAAGAATGTTTCTATATTGGCGACTGATACGCACCCTGTATTGAATATATCTGGGCTTATTGCCGTGTCTGGGGCCTTGTGCCGATCTGTAGCATCCTTAGAGGATGAATGTCATTGTGATAGCATGCTTTGTATAATCATTGATCTCAGTCCTGTGTTTAATCACTGTTATGAAATGCTAAGTCACTTTTCCTGAAGTTAAATATTTAAAGTATATTCTTCTTAATAAATTGGAAATTGGGAAATTAATTGAATCTGTTACGTGACTCATATGCATATTGTGGACTGAGTATGGATCGGGCTGCACGCCGCAGCGAATGGTATGATTATTTTGCGCTTGGGCTGAAGGAGCCCCTCCGGAATCTGTACACACCCCCAGTGAGCGCCGTCGACGTTAAATGGATCGGGCTGTACGCCACAGCGTGTTCATGTGCATTGCATTGCATCCTTACATTTTACTTGACTGTTATATTTGAAGTTGTTTTGCTATTGGTTCGTAGTAAGGTGTCGGACTGTTAGCTTTGCTTTGTGGCATTTCGTGGATTTCTTATCTTCAGACATTTTATATGCTTATTACTCACTGAGTCGGTAGTACTCACCCCTACTCCCTGCACCTTGTGTGCAGATTCAGGTGCACCGGAGGCTTAGCTGAGCAGTCTTTGTTTTCCAGAGCTTATCAGAGTTGTTGAGGTAGCTGCTTGACGTTCGCAGGACCTGACTACTCTTCCTATTTCAGTTTTATTTATATATATACATTTCCAGACTTGAGTATTTTCGTTCAGATATTGTTATTCAGATTGTTTTAGAGGCTCTAGACTCGTGACCCCTGATCTTTTGGGAGTGTTTTTATCAGACTTCGTATTTCTCAGTATTATTCTTTGATAAATATTGGATTATTATTCTAAAACTATTATATTCTCTTTAGCTTGTCGGTTTTGAGGTTTACGGTTGATTTGGGAACGACTGTGGTCAGGCTTGCCTAGCAATTGTGTTGGGCGCCACCACGACCGGGTTTGGGGTCGTGACAACAAAGGATAACCCGAAGGCTAGAATGGACTTACAAGAATATTGCAGGCGGCCTGAATTACACTTGCAGACATCAAACAATGGTAAGGTGTTCAAGCCCAAAGCAAGTTACACATTCACTTTGGAGGAAAGACGACAAATTTGTGATTGGGCTACGAAATTGAAGATGCCAGAGGGTTATGCGTCGAATCTTGGAAAAAAAAGTAGATATGGAGGTAGGGCATGACTGTAATGTTTTCATGGAGACCTTAGTGCCTATTGGATTTTGTGGTTTGCCTGAAAGAATCTGGAAACTCATCACAGAGATTAGTTTGTTTTTCAAAGACTTGTACCTATCCAAACACCGTTACACATGAAACACCTCGAGTCACTATGATCAAAATCGACAGCCACGCACAATTTGATGTCGGGAACCGAAACAAATCATTACACCCACGGTGAAATAAGTAACACATACCACGCAAACCCGATAGAACATATCCGATACGCCATTCACCGAGCAACTCCCAATTACTCTTCCCGCTTGACTTCCATTATGAAATTCCGATAGAACCGCACCATAGGTGCCTATAACCAACAGATCGTAACGTCTCACAGCACTGAAAGATAACTCATAGATCCCCCTAATTGCTAATAGCTCATTAACAACCGAATCAACACATCCCTCGCCAGCAGCAACTCGAAGTCAACAAGCCGTCTCGATGCCGGACACATATCCATATAGGTCTCCCAATGGACTATACATCAACTCTAGTTACCCACAATAGATAAAAAAAAATTCCTTCGAAGGTTCACAATGACTGAATCATAGCGCATACTAACATCTGACTAACTTACCCACATTTTGTCATCCACAACCACGAGCTAACCTGTATATGAGAACTTCCAATCTCCAAGTCCATAAAACACACGAATTACCATATCTGATCCCAATTTCGCCACTCGCATATATAACTCACCTCTAGTACTCAATCATTCCACGAGAGATACCCTAAGATTCTTCTGTGCTGCCAAGCAAACTCGAATATCAGCAACCGATCTGACAACAAGTGCTGCAATACTACCGAAGTGCTATCAACTTAATCACATTACCCTTTTTCTGAAACCTATACTCTCATCAAATCACTTCCAAATAACAATACCATTTCCTTAATCATCTGAGGCTACCCGCTGCCTAAGAGTGTTATGAACTTCCTTTCAGAACCGAACTGAAACGTCATACACGCAAATCTCGATCCTCCACAACATACCGCCTATACCACACCATCCAAGGATAACAAGAAAACTTTTATCTCCCTTCCAAGCCACAGACATCTACGCACTCAACTAGTCAAGAACTTCCATTGATCCCATCTAGAAGAAAAATCATTACACATCTCATACCTCTCATATTCGTAGAAAATGCACCTCTCCAGCCACAGTAGAAATCAACAAGAACTCTCCCAATTCCGTTTGCACAAATTAAACTGCCAGGATTGAATCCTTCTAACTAGACCAAGCTAAGCAAGCCATCAAAGCCCATGAGCATTTCTGCAAAATACCTGTAAGAACCCATTACCTCGAACATATACAAAGAATTGATCATATCCTTACCATACCGATTCGGTCTACTATCAAACCATTACATCTATCTGAATTTTCCTTCTAATTCATTTTCAACTTGATGTTCCCTCTTGCTGTAGGACCACAATCTCTCAGTCCCAGGCTCACTACACGAGACCCAAGAACAAGACCACACTGTCTAGGACCCATAAGCCGTTGAATACTCTCTCAAATATTACCAGAAACATCACGCTCCCGAATACTTCAATCTGAAGAACTTCCTGCGAATCCGAATATGTTACCTTTACTTTCCTCATACTGATACATAGAACCCCATAATTAACATAGAAATACCACAAATCTGAACCTCTTCCAATGAAAACACAGTTTCTAACCACACATGTAACTCTAGAGCACTCAATTGATGTATACAGACTCTTGAACACATTAGAACTATTCTCGCAAGTCATTCCCTCTTATTCAAGCAGCCATTTACCTGACCCAACGAACAGAACCGCCCGTGCCTCATTGGCACTCCGATACTGCAGAATGAAATCCTCATCCCAATACAACCAAGCAACTTCCTGCTCTATGCACCGAGCATTCTTTACCAACAATAACTCTAGACATTCCGTGATTCTCATACCCTATAAAGCAAAATATAACTTTTGCCAAACTTTTTCCTTTACTCGAGCCATAGCTAATTCACTCGCACGCCTCAAGCTGGAACCAACATAGCACCTAACCGTGCAATCAACTGCTCACAGCAGACTCCCCCACTTGGCTCGAAGCCATAGACCAAGATACACTCAATAACTCATAACAATTTTGCTCTATTGATGCCACAATACCATAGTGAGATTAAACTCAAATCATTTGTAAGCTTGTGAAAACACAAATCATCTAGTACTGTAAATCTTCTGCAAATCTCACATTCATCCCCGCAACAGTTAAATCCACTCTCATAAGCGACCCGAAATTCCAAATTTCAACACGTACTTTTCACTCGCACATGAGATCTCCTAACATACACATAAGGATCACATTGCTTAGAACACTCCGCAGGAGATAACCCACCTGTTTCGCCTCAATATAACATTTCTGCATACCTTCCATCGTCATACACATTACACAGTTACTTAGTCTTCCTGAGTCTGAACTCATACCGCAACATGAAATTTACTTCACTCTCAACTACGAGACATGAAAAGATTCTTCACGCGCCCATAACTCGGAGTTACACATCTCATCACAATGGAAATCATACACTTAATAATTCATCTACCATCCAGTAGACCTTCCTCGTCACTTCCAAGTCACATAGATATATCTTGCAATACTAACACACTCTTTACATAGCTACCCAGCCATCACTTCAACTAATAGGGACAATACCGAACATATAAGTTCAAAACACTTATTCACACAATCAGCACGTCGGTGCTCAACCATAGGCAAAGATCCGGCCTCAAGTCCTCCAGACTGGCTCAACATAAACTCACAGAGATTACATCTTGCCCCTCGATCGGGGAATCACAAGCCATCAAGGCACATCTAATTTTGAGCGTTCATGTGCGCATACGAACGTGTGGAAGGAATTTCAAGAGTTACATTTCAAGCTGAATCAAGGACGCACGATAAGAATCCTAAGAATGTGAAGTTTTCCAAAGGTTCTGCAGCCCCTCGAGGATAAATACAGACGTCCCCGTACCGATCCGCGAGACTCTACTAAACCTGCTCATGACTCATGAGACCTAGTAACCTAGGCTCTGATACCAACTTGTCACGACCCAAACCCCGCACTGGTCGTGATGGTGCCTCTCGTGAAGAAGAGGCCAGCCAACTAACCCAACTCGTCTTTTCAAAAATAATTTAAACATGAATAACAATCAAAATGTGACTTAATAAAATTAATTAGCGGAATTACAACCCCACATAGCCCTAATCGGGGTGTCACAAGTCACGAGCATCTATCATAATGTAAATCCACTACAAGGTCTCTAAAATACAAAACCGAAATAACGAACAGAGGAGAGGAAAATGGTGCTGCGAACGTTGGCAGTCACCTCCTTAACTCATATAACTCTGCCTCTGATTAGCCAAAACCCGCTACCGGGTGAATATATACCTGCATCTGCACACGAGGTGCAGGGAGTAAAGTGAGTACTCCAACTCAGTGAGTAATAAGGGTAAATAACAACTGAGCAGTAAGAAATCACGTAAAGCAAACCATCATGCTATATAGGAGCAGTGTAAAACCCTTTGAGAAAAATAGTGAAGCTGTGAAATCTTTAGAAATATCTTAGCTCAGTTTAAAACCTCTTTTGAAAATGACTTTTTCAACAGTATGCAAACGAATGCAATTCAAATAGTGCAGATAAGCACAGAAGTCCGCCCCTCGGGCACCACACTCAATTAACTGATAATGTCAGGCAATCTGGTAGATATCTCATGAATTAGCACAACAACAGGTAAGGCAAGCAAATAAAATAAAGTAAACACACAAAATAATACTAGTACCACTGCGGCGTACAACCCGCTCCCCATATCGTTGCGGCGTGCAGCCCGATCCGTTTATCGTCGACGGTGCTCACTGGGGGTGTGCAAACTCCGGGAGGGGCCCCTTACGGCCCAAGCGCAATATCAAGCCATCTCGTGGCATCAATCTAGGCCCTCGGCCTCATATCAATATCAGTATAACACTGCTGCGACGCGCAGCCCGATCCAAAAGTATCCTCACAATACAGGCCCTCGGCCTTACTCAGTCAAAATCACATAAGCCACTAGGGCAACAGTAAAACATGATGTTCAACCCAAATATTGTTAGAAATATCATTTCAAGTGTTAAAGCAAAATAACTTGGCTGAGTCTTAAAACAGTGGAGAATACGTGACTATGTTCAAGTATATAATTAAAACAGTGAGGAATTATCAACAACAATCCCCGAAGGGTTCACATAGCTGGCACGAAGCCCAGATATAGCAATCAGCCCAAATTATGATGATAACAAGTAAATTTCAGTCAAATACGCAGTAAATTCATCAATCGGGACGTACTAAGTCACAATCCCCAATGGTGCTCTACCCCACGCTCGCTATCCGGCGTGCAAGTCACCTCAATATAGCACTACGATGTGCAAATACGGGGTTTCAAACCCTCAAAATATCATTTACAATCATTACTCACCTCAAGCCGGCCAAAATCCTAGCTCGCTATGCCCTTGCCTCTCAAATCGACCTCCTGGCGCATCGAATCTGACCAAAACCACAACGAATACGTCACAATATGCCAATGGAACAATACCCAATCGAAAACGATCGAAAAATAGCGAAAATCTCGAAATTAGCAAAAAACCGAGCCCCAGGCCCACTTCTCGAAAATCAGAAAATTTAACATCAACGGACTCCTTATCTCGCCACGAGTCTATACATATAAAGATTACCAAAATCGGAGTCCAAATGACCCCTCAAATCCCAATTTGAAATATTAAAAACTCAAGCCCTAGTTCTTCCCCTTTTTGCTAAGTTTCCATGGATTTCAAGGTCAATTTCACAATAAAATCGTGTTTTTAGTTCATAGTGCTTACCTCCAATCAATCCCAGCCGAAATCCTCTTCAATTCCCGTCCAAAAGCTCTCAAGGACGCTCAAAAATGGTGAAAATTGTGCTTAGCTCGCGGATGAAATATTTATTAAAACCCTTCTGTCCAGTGATAGCTTCCTCTGTGCGAACGCGAGGCCTTTCTCGCGTTCGCGATGCACAAAAATTGCTTCTGACAAAAATACCCTTCGCGAACGCGGTTACCCTCAGACGAACACGAAGCTCTGGACCCCTAATCTACACGAACGCGACTACCTTCATGCGAACGCGAAGGGCAACTGCCCTGGGACCTAATTCTTTATACGCGAATGCGGACCTTCTCCCGCGAACGCGAAGCACAGACCTCTTTACCCTTCGCAAACGCGTGACGCCTTATGCGAACGCGAAGGTCAAATTCCTGGCCTCCCACATTCCTTCTACGCGATCGCGACCAGTCTCTCGTGAACGCGAAGGCCAATTCTTCTGCAACAGCTGATGAACACTTCAACTTGGAAAATGGTCTGATTGACCACCCGAAACTCACCCGAGGTCCCCGGGACCTCAACCAAAAGCACCAACACACCCTATAACATCATTCAAACTTATTCCAATCATTAAAACACCTCAAACAACACCAAAACTATCAAATTACATCGGATTCAAGCCTATGTTCTTCTAAAACTTCCTAAACACAAATTCGATCAAAAACCCAACCAAAACACCTCCGAATGACCTAAAATTTTTCACGCACATCACAAATGACATAACGAAGCTACAGCAACTCTCGGAATTCCATTCCGACCCTCGGATCAAAATCTGACCTATCAACCGGGATTCGCCAAAATACTAACTTCGCCAATTCAAGCCTAATTCTACACCGGACCTCCAAAACCAATTTCGATCACGCTCCTAAGTCAAAAATCACCTAACGAAGCTAACCAAATCATAAAAACTCCGATCCGAGCTCATATACGAATAAGTCAACTCTTGGTCAAACCTTTCAAATTCAAAGCTTTCAACTGAAACTGTTCTTTCAAATTCCTTCCAAATTTTTCTGAAAACCAAAACCAACGATCTACATTAGTCACAATACATAACACGGGGCAAGTCATGCCCGAGAACTGGCGATCAAAGTGTAAAAGCTCGAAACGACCGGTCGGGTCGTTACAATTTGAAAAT
This sequence comes from Nicotiana attenuata, assembly GCF_001879085.1. Taxonomy (NCBI): domain Eukaryota; kingdom Viridiplantae; phylum Streptophyta; class Magnoliopsida; order Solanales; family Solanaceae; genus Nicotiana; species Nicotiana attenuata. The sequence goes on from NW_017670285.1 coordinate 1,014,055, forward strand.
AAAATGGTGTGTGTTCTTGATGGTATCGGGCTCATATTTTGGTTCCGGAGCCCGGTACAGGTTTAAAATAATATTTAAGTTGAATCTATGAAATTTGGTAAGAATCGAAGTTGATTTGATATAAATCGGACCCTTAGTTGAGAAAATGGAAATTTTAATGTTCTTAAGAATTTCATGAGTTTTGGTGGTAAATTCGTTGTTTATGATGTTATTTTTATGATCTGATCGCATGAGCAAGTCCGTATGATGTTCTTAGACTTGTGTGCATGTTTGGTTTGGAGCCCCGAGGACTCGACTGAGTTTTAGATAGGCCACAGAGTGTTTTTGACTTAGGAAAAATTGTTGCAGGTTTCAGTTCTGGTGTTGGCCTCTGATCTCGCAATTACGAGACCAGAGTTCGCAATTGCGAGGCCTGTCAGTGTGGCAATTGCGAGTAAATCATCGCAATTGCGAAGAGTAACATGGGCCACGGTCTTCGCATTTGTGAAGAAACCTTCGCATTTGCGAAGTAAAAGTTGGGAGGGGACTGGTCGCAAATGCGATATATTTGTCGCAAATGCGAAGGCAGCAGAAATTCTAAGGGTTCGCAATTGCGAACCCCTGATCGCAATTGCGATATCTGCGACCTGTCAAGTGGGACTTCAGACGGGATTTTCATGATTTTTCAAATTCTCTCAAACCCTAAGATCTCATAGGCAATTTTCCAAAGAAAAGTTCTTCCCCAAATCATAGGTAAACACTTCNTTCCCCAAATCATAGGTAAACAACTTCTAACTCATTTCTTTCAATCTACTTCATCTTTTTACAAGATTTCATCACAAAATCTAGGGATTTTCATGGGAAATTGGGTGTTTTTGGGTGAAATTTGGGGAATTAGACCTCAAATTGAGGTCAGATTCCAAAACCAATTGCATATCCGGGCTCGGGGGTGAATGGGTAATCGGGTTTTGGTCAAAACTTCGAGTTTTGACCAAGCGGGCCCGGGGTCGGGTTTTGACTTTTTGGGGAAAACATTGGGAAATTCATATTCATGCATTAGAATTGGTTTAATTAGCATTTATTGATGTTATTGAAATGATTATGGCTAGATACGAGTAAATTGGTGGTGGAATCGAGAGGGAAAGCAGTGGTTGAGTGTTGAATTGTCCGTTGGCTTGAGGTAAGTGTTTGGTCTAACCTTGACTTGAGAGAATAGGAATCCCCGACGTATGTGCTAAATGAAATTTCATGTGCGTGGCATATAGGTGTGGTGACGAGTACCTATGCGCCACCAAATTTCCATTTTTAGTTTGTTTCCCTTCCCCGTTTCCTATTATACTATTTCTTGTTTTATTTGCTACTTGCTTAAACTATTTCCATGCCTTAATTGCTAGTCGATCATAAAGGCTTCCATGCCTTAATTGCTACTTGGTCATAAATGCTTTCATGCCTTAATTGCTACTTGATCACAAATGTTCCATGTCTAATTGCTTCATGTTAACTGTTGTTCTCTTCATTGAATTATTTAATTGTTTCATGTTAGTTGTTGATATTTTCGTTGAGGTATTATTGGTTTTGTAGCTTCATTTTATTATCCCGTTGGTTTATATGGATTCATTGGTGTCTTACGGTGCACGTTGGTTGGTCTCGCTGATTTGGTTTCATGAGTGAAGCTTCTATGACGACCCGGCCGGTCGTCTCATGAGTTACTAGTCCGTTTCCCCCATTTCTGCTTCTATTTGCTTTGTTCATCTGTGTTTTGAGGTATCGGGTTAGTCGTATTGAATCCGGAATGAATTTTGATAAGGTTTGAGACACTTAGTCTCTTTTAAGAAGGCTTAAGTTGGAAAAGTCAATCGGATGTTGACTTATGTGTTAGAGGGCTCGGATGTGAGTCCGATGGTTCGGTTAGCTTCGGGAGGTGATTTGTGACTTAGGAGTGTGATCGGAATGGGCTTTGGAGGTCCGGAGTAGAATTAGGCTTTAATTGGCGAAATTGATATTTTGGCGATTTCCGGTTGGTATGTGAGATTTTGATCCGGGGATCGGAATGGAATTCCGAGAGTTACAGTAGCTTCGTTGTGTCATTTGGGATGTGTGTGAAAAATTTCAGGTCATTCGGACGTGGTTTGGTTGGGTTTGTGATCGAAAGCATATTTCGGAAGATTTTTAGAAACTTAGGCTTGAATCCAATGTGTTTTGAGCAATTTGATGTTGTTTGAGGTGTTTTGATGATTGGAACAAGTTTGAATAAGGTTTTGGGGTGTGTTGGTGCTTTTGGTTGAGGTCCCGGGGGCCTCGGGTGAGTTTTGGGTGGTCAATCGGACCATTTTGGAGTTTGAGAAGTTGCAGATTTTGAAGTTCAGCTGTTGCAGAGATTTATACCTTCGCGTTCGCGAGTGGGAAACGCGTTCGCGTAGAAGGATTTGAGGAAGGCCAGAATTTAAGCCTTCGCGTTCGCGAGAGGGGCTTCGCGTTCGCAGAGGGATTCGGTAGTTGGTCACCGCGTTCGCGAAGAGTGGTCTGTGCAAGGCATCGCGTTCGCGTTGGTAGTGTCGCATTCGCTAGAGGAAAAGTGGTCAACATAAGTTTGTGCTTCGCGAACGCGAGGGTTTGACCGCGTTCGCGAAGAAGGGGGAGTCAGACCTGGGCAGAATGTCTTAAGTCATATCAGTCGCGATTTTGGGTCATTTTTCCTCCATAGCTAGTCATTTTGGGAGCTTTTGAAGAAGATTAAAAAGGGATTCAAGGAGAAACATTTGGGGGTAAGAATTTCGGACCTAAAACTTGATTCTATTGTGAAATCTACCTAGAAATTCATGGAAACTTGAACTAAAAATGGAAGAACTAGGGCTTGGAATTTTAGACTTTTGATTTGGGATCTGAGGGGTCATTTGGACTCCGATTTTGGTGTTCTTTATATGCATAGACACGTGGGGAGATAAGGAATCCGTTGATGTGAAAATTTCTGAGTTTCGACAAGTGGTCCCGGGGCTCGGGTTTTGCTAATTTCGGTATTTTTGATATTTTTCGATTGTTTTCGCTTGGGCTTTGTTCCCTTAGCATATTGTGACATATTCGCTCTGATTTTGACTAGATTCGACGCGAGTGGAGGCCGATTCGAGGGGCAAAGGCGTCGCAGAGTAGTATTTTCACCGGTTTGAGGTAAGTAACCATTGTAAATTTGGAACTGAGGGTATAAACCCCGGTATTTGACTTGATTTGATAAATGCGGTGACGCACATGCTAGGTGACGAGCGTATGGGCGTGCACCGGTAGGGGCGGTGACTTGGTCCGTCCTGTAGCGACTATTAAGCCGCGTATTTTTTTGAAATGATATATTATTCTGGATTTTGGATCCTTATAGTGTATTATGGGCTTTATGCCATGTTTGGGGCCTCATGCCAACCTGTAGAAACCCTTAGGGGAATTTTTAACTATTTTTCTCACTTTACTTGTTAAAAGCATAGCCTCAGTCCTGTTTTTACCTGTTAAATGATTTAAACTGGTTTTATCATTCTACCCCTACTGTGAGGACTGTTTGGGCTGAGTCCCCTAATTTCTGTTGTGATGCCCAAGAGGTTGTGAGGCTAATGACTGAGAGAGGTTGAGGACCTAATCGTGAGGATTATATATATATTATGGATCGGGCTACACGCCGTAGCGATATTATATGTATATGTTATGGATCGGGCTGCACGCCGCAGCGATACTTACTTGGATCGGGCTGCACGCCGCAGTGATATATATATATTGTATCAGGCTGCACGCTGCAGCGATATGACGCTTGGGCTGTAGGATCCCCTCCGGAGTCTGCACACCCCCAGTAAGCGTAGTCGACTATAAATACATGGATCGGGCTGCGCGCCGCAGCGGTTATTATGATTTTTATTATTATGAGTTAATACTGAGCCGAGTGCTAATAGTGAGTATTGTGGGACTAGAGTTGAGTCGCGTGTGACTGAGAGGCTGCCTGAGGGGCTATATTTCGAGTGACTTCTTGCCCAAGGGGCCCCTGTTATGATATTTCTACCGTTTTCACTCTTTTTATAAATAAGCCTCTGTTGGACATATTGTCAAATAATTGATTTCAAGTGTTAACCTGAAAATGATGAATTTATGACAGAACTAATTTTAGAATATATGCTTTGAACTGCTCGTCACTTCTTTCAGTCCATTATTTACTTTAGTTACTTACTGGGTTAGAGTACTCACTTTACTCCCTGCACCTTGTGTGCAGATACAGGTGCCCAAGAGGCCGAGTGAGAGCTTTCAGCTATTTTTCCAGCACTTGCCGGAGATTTTGAGGTAGCTGCATGGCGTCCGCAGCCCTGAGTTCTCCTTCTATCTTATTATCCTACCGCATTTCTAGACTATTCATATAGTAGACTGTTCAGACTTGTATTAGAGGCTCTAGACTCGTGACACCAGATCAGTGTGGGCTGTGTAGTTTCTATGTCTTGTTGATTTCCGCATATGTTTTCCTGTTGTTTTAAACACTTATTATGAAAATTGGTATTTAAACCATGTTAGTAAATGACCTATTTAAATGAATATGGGTTGTGGTTTGATAGTTGGTCTGGCTTGCCTAGTAATGGGATAGGCGCCATCACGATCGGTATTTGGGGTCGTGACAGCTTCATAATCGTAGCGAAATTCCATTGTGTAGTTGAAGTATAAGAATTGTGGAAATTGAGTTAACTTGTCAAACACCTTGTGTTTATTCTATGTGATTGGTGTTGATATATACATATGTTGGGATCGGGTTGCACGCCGCAACAGGAGGAATAAGGGAGATTTGTGATTGTCTGGTGGGATCGGGTTGCACGCCGCAACAAGGAGTAATAAGGGTGGACAGGTGGGATCGGGTTGCGCACCGCAACAGGAGGAATAAGGGTGATATGTGTTGAGGAGCAATAAGGGCGGACAGGTGGGATCGGGTTGCACACCGCAACAAGGAGGAATAAGGGAGAATATTGATACTGTTATTGTTGGAAATATTGATATTGTTATTGTTTATATGGTGGGATCGGGATGCACGACGCATCAGTTATTGTTTTTGGCATTATTTCTATTGAAGTTATTATTGAGGTGTTGAAATTCCCTAAGGATTGGTTATAGCTGAATACTAGTAGACTGGTTGGGTCCTATGTTCCTTTAATACAAGTTCCGGTTATTTTTCGTTCCGTACTTCTTTTCTGTTATTATAAACTGTTGTAGATTATATATATTGTTATGCCCCGCCGTAGCCTCGTCACTACTTCGTCGAGGTTAGGCTCGGCACTTACCAATACATGGGGTCGGTTGTACTGATGCTACACTCTGCACTTTTTGTGCAGATCCCAGTGCTAGACCGTACGGACCGTAGTTCGAGGTTGCTGCCTTCAGACCAGTAGAGACCCGAGGTAGTCCTGCAGGCATCCGCAAGCCTTGGCGTCCCCTTCTATCCTGTCTTTCTTTTCTGTTTTATTTATTTCCGAAACAGATATGTACTTCTTTGTTCAGACTATTATTTGTAGTATTCGTAGATGGTCCGTGAATATGTGACACCAGTTCTGGGTGGAGTTTTATCATGGTTTCTCAGTTGTATTAAGATAACTTGTTAAATTCTGTTCTTTCATTTTTATTCCGATGATTTACTTATGCTAACTTGTAAATTGTTAAAAGATAAAAGGAAAAGACAAAATAATTTGTAACGTTAACTTGCTTAGCGAGTACAATGTTAGGCGCCATCACGGTCCCGACGGTGGAAAATTCGGGTCGTAACACCGTGCCGATATAGTGAGTGTTAATGCACGAAGGGTGATGCCGTGCCGATATTGTGAGAGTTAATGCATGAAGGGTGATGTCGTGCCATGATTATGAGAGTTAATGCACGAAAGGTGATGTCGTGCCATTTCTATTGTTTCTTATGGTGAGGACGAGAGTAAAAGCACGAAGGGTGATGCCGTGCACGTGTTACTGTTTCATTATTATTGTTGATACAAATATGGTGTTCATTATGCTTCTCTATTGAATTACTGTTAGAATTTGATATTCCCTGCAGTATGTTCCCCTTCCCACCTTTATCTGTTATTTCCTGTTATTATTGTTCTGTTCGTATATGACTTAACTGTATAGGTTTATATGGTTGTCGTGTCCTAGCCTCGTCACTACTTCGCCGAGGTTAGGCTCGACACTTACCAGTACATGGGGTAGGTTGTACTGATGCTGCACTCTGCACTTTTAAGCAGATTTCGGTGCCGGACCTTGTGAGTAGCTTGGGGTAGCTGCCTTCAGTCCAGGGAGACCAAGGTAGATCTGTTGGCGTTCGCAGAGCCTGAAGTCCCCCTTTCCCCGCTTTAGTTTTCTGCTGTCTCTTCTACTTCGAGAACAGTTGTATTTCTTTCAGACTTGTATTTGTAGTAAATCTTAGTCGTTCATGGATTGTGACACCAGGTCTATGAGGTAGTTATGTACTTGAGTTGTGGCACTATTATATCATTTTCCGCACTTCTTAGTTATCTTGTTTTAACTATTATCTGTTCTTGTTTGGTTAATTATAATGGTAGTAAAATCGAAATTGTCGGCTTGCCTAGCTTTCACGATTAGGTGCCATCACGATTCCTGAGGGTAGGAAATCCGGGTCGTGATATTTTGATGTGATGGAACACCTTTCAATCCACCTTGTACACGAGGCACGACTTGGAGGGCCTGTTCAATGCAGATGGATGTATCCCTTTGAGAGGTAATATTATAAGTTTGATGTAATTTTCTATTTTATTTGAATGTTCTTGGCTAACATGACATTATGTAGGACAATTGGAAAATGCAAATAATTTGTTAAGCAGAGGAATAGGATTGAAGGATCTATATGCGAAGCTTATCTTGCAAAGGAAACTGCTCATTTTTGTTCTTATTATTTTGAGAGTAACGTGCCATGTTCTTGGAATAGGCCCAATAGGCACACGGTCGAATGTGTGAATGATCCATTATATCCACCAATGTCCATATTCAATCAACCAGGCCGATGTTCTAAGGATGTTAGAAAGAGAAGTTTGAGTGATATGGAGTACAAGTCAGCTACACTTCATGTGTTGCTAAATTGTCCCGAAGTTGTACCATTTCTCAAGTAAGTATTGATTTATTAGTTATCAAAATATAAAATTTACTGTGATTACATCTTGATGCAACTACTAAAAATATTTGATGTGTCACAGTCACTTCGTGGGTCAATTTGGCCATGATGTTGTATATACGAGATTTGATACGTGGTTCAAATAATTTGTAAGTTTATCCTAATAATGTTCTAACACTATGTAGGTAAATAATGTTTGTAAGTTATGCTAACTTATGAATTTTTTTAACACTATGTAGGTAATAATCCAAATAATGGTGTAAATCAATTTTTGAAAGATATATTGTCACGACCCTAAACCCAGACCCGGTCGTGATGGCGCCTCTCGTGAAGACAAGGCCAGCCGATACATTTCCAATTCGAAGTTTAACAGCTAAACAGCAATACAACAGACTAAAACATGATTCAATAATGCTAAACAGCGGATAACATCATAACAAGGCGGAAGTACAACCCAAACACAGCCCAAACTGGGGTGTCACTAGTCATGAGCATCTACTGAGTCTAAGTACAACTGACAAAGTCTGGAATGTACTAAGTACAGACTCATAAAATAAGGAGGGAGAAAAGCAGTGCTGCGAACATCGGCAGCTACCTTGCTAAACTCCGATAACTCTGCCTCCGATCAGCCAAAACCCGCTACCGGGTGTAGAATACCTGAATCTGCACACATGGTGCAGGGAGTAAAGTGAGTACTCCAACTCAGTGAGTAATAATCATAAATAAAGACTAAGTGATAAGAAATCACGAAAAGAGCATCAACATGTTGTATAGAAGCAGTTGCAAAACCAGTAAGAAAGCAATGAAGCTGTAAAATCTTTTAAAACATCTTAGCTCAGTTTAAACCCTTTTGAAAATAACTTTTTCAACAGTTGCTCAAATGAATGCATAACAACTAATGCAGATAAGCACAGAAATCCGCCCCTCGGGCACAAGTACACAATTAAGCAAGTAAATGACAGGCAGATAAGAAAGATAAACACATAAGGTTCGCCCCTCGGGCACAATATCAACAACTCCGCCCCTCGGGCAATATCTCAGAACGGTACCAGCCCCTCAGGCAATCACATATAATAAAACCAGCCCCTCGGGCTACATCTCACATCACACTGGGTACCCGCGCGCACTGGGGGTGTGCAGACTCCTGGAGGGGCCCCTTACGGCCCAAGCTCAATAACAAGCCATCTCGTGGCATCATAAACAGGTCCTCGACCTCGTATCAATATCAAGCCACCTCGTGGCGTACAATCTCAGGCCCTCGGCCTCATAATCAAATCAGTGTATCACCGCTGCGGCGTGAAGCCCGATCCTAAAGATATGTATCACCGTTGCGGCGTGCAGCCCGATCACAAAGATATCCTCACAACACAGGCCCTCGGCCTTACTCAGTCAAAAATCACATAAGCCTCTCGGGCAACAGTAAAACAGTATTTCTCAGCCCAAAACATCATTTAAATATCATTTGAGTATTAAAAACAGAGTAAACATAGCTGAGTTTTGAAAACAGTCGAAATAACATGACTGAGTTCAAGTATAAAGTCAAAACAGTAAGGAAACATCAACAACAATCCCCGAAGGGTTCAAATAATTGGCACGTAGCCCAAATATGGCATTCAATCCAAATAATGATGATAGCAAATAGATTTCAATCAAATACGCGGTAAAATCATTAATCGGGACGGACCAAGTCACAATCCCCAATAGTGCACGACCCCACGCTCGTCATTAAGCGTGTGCCTCACCTCAATATAGCACTACGATGTGCAATCCGGGGTTTCAAACCCTCAGAGCATCATTTACAATCATTACTCACCTCGAACCGGCTAAATCTCTAGCTCGCGACACCTTTGCCCCTCGAATCGGCCTCCACGCGCGTCGAATCTATCCAAAATCAGAACGAGGACGTCGAAATATACCAAGGGAACAAGCCCAAACGAAAACAATCAATAACGGGCACTAATCCCGAAATTAGCAAAACTCGAGCCCCGGGCCCACTTCTCGAAACTCAGAAATTTTCACATTAGTAGGATCCTCATCCTCATACGAGTTCATACATATCAAGAACATCAAATTCCGGCCACAAATGACCTTTCAAATCCCAAATCAAAAGTCCAAAATTCCAAGCCCTAGTTCTTCCATTTTTAGCTTAAGTTTCCATGATTTTCTAGGTAGATTTCACAATAGAATTGAGTTTTTAGTCCAAAAATCTTACCTCAAGTCGTTTCCCCTTAAATCTCCTTCAAAAAGCTCTCAAAATGATCAACTATGGGTGAAAATAGACCCAAAATCGCGGACAAGATGACTTAAAAACATTCTGCCCAGGTCTGACTTCCCCTCTTCGCGAACGCGGTCAGACCCTCGCGTTCGCGAAGCACAAACTCGCATTGACCACATTTTTCCTCTACACGAGCGCGTGACACCCATCGCGAACGCGATGCTTCCTCCACCCAAACCTTCACGAACGCGATAACACCTACGCGAACGCGATGCATTGCTTACCAACCTTCCGCGAACGCGAAGACTTATTTCCTGGCCTTCCTAAATTCTTCTACGCGATCGCGATACACCCTACGCGATCGCGAAGGGCAATTTTTCTACAACACTGAACCTGAAATTTCTGCAACTTTCAAACTCCAAATATGATCCGAATGACTACCTGAAACTCACCCGAGGCCCCCGGGACCTCCACCAAACGCACAAACATAACCCAATACCTTATTCAAACTTGTTCCAATCATCAAGACACCTCAAACAACATCAAATTTACCAAATCACATCGAATTCAAGCCTAAGTTTCTAAAATCTTCTGAAATACGCTTTCGATCAAAAACCCAACCAAACCACATTCAAATGACTTGAAATTTTACAAACACATCCCAAATGACACAAAGAAGCTACTACAACTCTCGGAATTCCATTCCGACCCCTGGATCAAAATTTCACCTACCAACCGAAAATAGCCAAAATATCAACTTCGCCAATTCAAGCCTAATCCTTCCACGGACTTCCAAAATGCATTCCGATCACGCTCCTAAGTCCCAAATCACCTAACGGAGCTAATCAAATCATAAAATTTTCGATCCGACATCATATACAAACAAGTCAAATCTTGGTCAAACCTTTCAAATTTCAAGTTTCAAACTGAGAACTGTTCTTCCAAATTCATTCCGATTACCCTGAAATCAAAACCAACGGTTTACATAAGTCATAATATACTACACGGGGCAAGTCATGCCCGAGAACTGGCGAGCAAAGTGCAAAAACTCAAAACGACCGGTCGGGTCGTTACATATATCTTGGGGACCTGGGCTAGAGATCACAACAATGTCTAAGTACGTAGTGAATGGTTATAAGTTTCATACAGAGGATTGCTCTAAAAATAAAAATAGCAACAACAGCGGGGTGTGGGTTCAAGGTGGTGATGGCAACCAAGTTGAAGATATTGATTATTATGGTGTGCTCAAAGAAATAATAGAACTAGAATATACAGGTTGTCCATATAAGAAATTGATACTCTTTAGATGCAAGTGGTTTGACCCAAATCCAACAAGAGGTAGAAGAGTACACAACCAATACAACATAATTGAGGTTAATCATATGAGGGAGTATGATCGCTATGATCCTTTCATAATTGCACATAACGTTAGGCAAGTGCATTATGCTCCTTATCCATTACGGCAGAATAAGTCTGATTGGTGGGTTGTAATAAAAACTAAGCCTGTAGGTAGGGTGGAAGTCGAGAATGTGTTAGATGTTGCATATCAAAACGATATCTCCAGTGTTCACCAAATAGTAGACGATCAGTTAGAAAATGATTTGGAACATCCTGAACGCATATTGGAAGAAGTTGATATAAATGAAGTAACAATTATAGAAAATGAGGATGAAGAATCAACGGATGAAGCTCAAACAAGTGAGGACGTAGAATTCTCGGACGAGGAACAATACGTCGATGAGCTATAAAAAGTTGGTTTTCTAAAGCACTCTCGTTTTATAGCTAGTTTCTTATATGTTTCAATCTAAATATGTATTATATTATGCAGATGGCAGGCAAGGGTCAAGGTAACAATGACCCTACTGGTTCTCGGGGTCGAGAAAAGGCTAAGAAGGGAAAGAGGAGGGTAGATAATAATACTCCCTCTTTTCCACCCTCTTCAAAGATGCCTATGTATTATCCTCCACCCCACGGCTATACTGAGCTGCCACAGCATCACGAGCCCTACAACTTCATCCAGACACCAGGTCTTTCATCACAGGGCCATAAGACTATACGTCCGACATACAGTCCAGCTGCCTCACGACCACGTGGATCGCAGCCATCTGCATCGCAGCCATCTATATCGCGTCCCTACATATCACAGCCACATGAATCGCAGCCACTCGGGTCACAGCCACTCGGGTTACAGCAATCAGTATCACAGCCACTTGGGGTCCATCCAGATATGTCACAGTCATAGGGATCGCAGCCATCTTCATCAGCGACTCCATCTATTTCAAACCTTCGCCTGCGAGGTAGTAGCTCTGACCCCCCTACACCGTCCACACATGCCTCTGATACATATGCTTCGGACAATGATGATGATGATGACGAGGAAGTGCATTATGATCAATATGGCAGGATCATCATAGTCCCTGAGGGTGATAGGTAAGAGTTATTTGTTATTTTTGCGTTTATTGTTTTGTAACGTTTTTACTAAGATATTAATGTTTTTATTGTTAAATTGCAGGTTCATCCCAAGTAATAAGACTACGAGGATAATCACCAAAGCCATCAGAAAGCTTTATGATGACCCTTATGCGACTTGGACTGATTTTCCATTCTCTCTGAAGGAGCAAATTTTCAATCAATTTAAGGTATAAATGTTCTTTTAAGCAGTTTAATAATTTATACTTATGATATTTTCATATAATATTTAACTTTTGAAATACAGAGCAAGTGTGTACGGGAACACCGCTATAGTGCGAAAGTGACTGCAAATTTTCATCATAAAGCTCGCAAGCGATTGTCGGATGCTTTCTCCGATGCTAGAAAGAAGAAAAAGAAGCCTGACTGGTTACTTCAAAATTTATGGGATGACTTGCAAAGGCAATGACTTGCCGCAAAGTTCTTAGAGAAGAGCGAAAAAGGAAAGAAAGCTCGTGCTGAGAAGGGAGGCTCCTTGCACACTGGAGGTGCGATCAGCCTAGGGACAATAAAAAGAAGATTGGTACGTAATTGCTTAAATTATTTTAATTTTCAAAGTATATCTATTCTGTTTATTAACTAAATTAATGTGTTTTCAGGAAAAGAAGTTGTGGCGTCCAATGAACCATGATGATCTATTCAAGGAGACGCATATTGTAAAGAAGAAGAAAGAGGCGGATCAAGAAAGGTGGGTCGAGGACCGGGCCTCGACTGTATATGTAAGCTTTCACTTTTCTTTAAGTAATTTAATTTACTTTTATATAAATTTTGAAATACTAATTCAATTTAAATTTTCGTATAGGGTCGCTACCAAACTAACGTGGAGGAATTCATCCGCACTCAGCCAGCTGGTGAATCGGGCGAGCCAACCCAACCTTCAGACGAGGATGCTGAAAGAATATGGATGGAGTCTGCTGGCGGTCCAAAATGGGGGAAGTATACGGGCTTCCTACTAAAAAGTTCCATCGCTATAAGTGTGGAATGCAAGGAATAGGGACTTCCTCGCAAGGCGAGCAACTTAATGGGGAGAGCCTCTCTGCTATGCGGGACACTGTGACAAAGCTCACATCCGAGCTAGAAGTGGCCAAGGAAAGAGAAAGGGTTAGAGATGCTCAATTCCTTGGCATGCAAGCTCAGATTAGAACTCTCCTATCTACTGAAGTTTTTCCATTGCCCCGGTCTCGTGAGTCATCGCCAGAGGCTCAACCTGCACGTGATCGTTCCTCCCATCCTCCCTGTGATCGTTCCTCTCGTCCTCCCCGTGATCGTTCTTCCCGTCCTCCACAAGACCCTTCTCTATACCGTCTTGTAGATGAAAGTTCATTAGACGGTGATGATGATGTTGTAGAAAACACTCCTTGACTTTTATATACTTTGATCTATACAAATAGAACCAGTTTTGAACTAGTTGTAATAAGTTTTAACTTGGTTTTGGATCTTTATGTTCAATTGAACTTTAATTAGTTAGTTTTAATATGTATTTATTGATTGTTGTTGTTGTTGTTGTTGTTGTTGTTGTTGTTGTTTTATGTTGCTATTAGGTGTATTGGTATGCTGGCAGGTGGTGTAGTTGCCAAAACAGGCATTTTATGCCAAATTAAAACCCAGAACCGATCAAAGTTGGTCGGTTTCTAATAAAAAAAAAATATTTTTCTGCAAATTACCGACCAAAGTTGGTCGGTAATCGTTAAAAAAAAATAAAAAATTTACAATTACCGACCAAAGTTGGTCGGTTAATGAACAAGGAATTCCCAGAATTCAACATTACCGACCAACTTTGGTCGGTATTGTTAAATTTTAATTTTTTAAAAATATATATATTTTCATTAACCTACCAACTTTAGTCGGTATTTTTTTAAATCTAATAATTAATAAAAAACATCATTTAAATACACCGAGGTCGGTAAAATTAAATTATTAAAATATGTTTCCGATCAAAGTTGGTCGGTAAATATTTTAAATTCTTCAGATGGTCGTTTTAACATACCGACCAACCTTGGTCGGTATATTAAAATGACCATCAAAATAGCGACCAAGCGTATTTGGACGCGTTTTGGTCGGTAATTGGCCATAACCGACCAATGTTGGTCGGTTTTTCTGGTCGGTATTTATCGGATTTCTAATATTGCCCATGGAAGCAGGAAGTCCATAACTCTTTTTTAAATTATTAATTTATATAGTTTTTATCTCTTAACTTCAAAACTATGATTCTACTTTTGATTTTTCTTTGTGTGATACTCACTTCTCATAGTGAATACTTCGTATTTTAATAGTACATTTTTCTTTGACCAACATTTCTTTAGTTATGGAGTAGATTATAGAAAACAAAAGTTCAAATGCATCTTTACGTGATTTGGACATGCACTGTGAGATGGAGGATGAGAAACGCAAAGAGTGTTTAAACCACAAGGTGCGCAAAGTTCGATTATAATAAATCAATTTCTATAATTTTACGTTCAGTTTGTTTTACACTTCTAAAACTATAATTTGGTTTGAGTTCTCAAAGCCTAACCTTCTAAAGCTACAATGTATTTAGTTGCAAACATTTTTGAAACAAAGCCAGCTCCTTCATATCCAACAATTTAGCTATTAATGCAGGTAAATGAGGAACTGCTATATATTATCAATAACGAGTGACAGAATGAAGGTTTGTGGTAGAATAAATAATATAATTTCTTTTTTTTAAAACCTTAACTAGCAATTTTGAGTTCGAGATACTTAAAATAGAAATTTTTGAATGAAAGTGCTTCATCCTTAAAGAAATTTATGCAGTATAAATCTGAACTAGTCAAATCAGTGAATTCCAGTTATCACAAATTAAAAAGAAAGAGGGGGTGGAGTCCGAGGTTTGCGGGACAAGCTAGTAAATTGGCTACAATCTCCAATGGTTTTTCTTTAGAAAAACTATACAATATATTTCTCTAAAAATTAATAACAGGAAATATATATATTTTTTTATATTACTCCCTCCGTTTCAATTTAGATGACATATTTCACTTATCTGGAGTCAATTTGACTAAACTTGTAGCAAAATTCGATTAATTCAACTCAGTATTTTAAAATTAAAATTTAGATATTCAAAAACTATATAAAAAGTACTATAAGTTGTAATTTTCTCATGTTAATATGATTAAAAACTATATTTTAAATTGTTGGTCAAACTTCACGCAATTTAATTTTCGATAAGCGAAATATATCATCTAATTGGAAACAGAGGGAATAATAGTATAGGGATTTTTACATTCATATACACTATTTGAAACCTTATTACCCTCCCTACTCAAGTTTCAATTTAATTGCATGGTCATATACAATTTACCAATTATATACAAATAAGTTTTAAATGAGTATCCCTTTATATTAGGAATTGAATAAGGAATATCAGTTATTTTCTTATCCCTTTATACTTGCCCCCCC
>NW_017670285.1:1029271-1097792 GCF_001879085.1 Nicotiana attenuata
TTTTTTCCCCTAATTTTTCTTCATTTGGTGTTCTCTGTTTTTTTATGCTTTCTTGTTGTATATAGTTTTAATGGAATTCATTAATGGATTTTAATCGTTTTAACTTAGCAATTTTCTTTCATGTTGCACAATTGGTGTTCAAATTGAAATTGTCAATCAATAAGTTTTGAAGGTGTTTGAGTCCCCATCATTGACAGCCATTAAAAAGCTTTGAAATCAAATTTTGGGTTTTCAAAAATTATTATTTGTTTGGATTGGGTGTTGTTGCAAACAATTGGGAATATTGTTTGGAGTTTATATCTCAATTTTGAGGGTGTTTGGTGAAGATTAGACTTGATTATATCTGAATTTCAGACTGAAACTCAAAGAAGAAGAAGAAGAAGAAGAACACATGACATACAATATACTTAAGAAATTGTAGTAAAGTTGTATTATAATTGTATGTAAATTGTATTATGTTGTAGTTATATATATTTTTTTTATTTGAATGTTGTATGAAAGTTGAAAAATAGTTGTATAATGTATGAATCGTTGTATAAAATTTATATTTAAGTTATCAATACTATCTTTTTTACATAAAGTTGTTAATATGTATCAGAATTATATTAAGAGAGTAAGTTTTGATTGAAATTTTAGAGAGGAAAAAGCACACACCACATGCAATATATATATATATATATATATACACACACACACAAAGCAGATACAAAATATACAAAAGACATATTGTATAAAATTTGTATGAAAATTATATTTAAGTTGTATGATGTTGTAGTTGTATTTAACTGGGTAAGAAGGATGTATGAAAGTTGTAGATAAGTTGTATATATTAGTTGTATAAATTTATTTTTATTATGTATATTGTTGTAGATATATCAAATTTTGTATTAAATTTGTATACAATTTATTTTTAAATTGTATTATGTTGTACCATGCATTATTCTTTTCTTGAAATAGGATGTGTTGATTAAAAGCATTAATTTTTGTAAACTGGGGCTTGTGTTGTCATGAAAGAAGTCCCCACTCATTGTGTTTTGGTTTTCTTTTCTTTCTTTTTGTTATTAACCTTGTGCCCACTTTTGCTCCAGCTTATATGATGTCACTTGATTTCTTTTGTTGGTAAATTAAGAGGGTTCTCCTTTTCTGGCTTTATTTTTATTATTCTCCTGTTTGCCATCAAATTTTTTCTTATGAGAAGCATAATATGATATCTGTATTTTATTTATGGATAAGTGACGGAAGATATCAAATTATATTCTAATGAGATGAGATTTTCGTCAAAATTATTATAGAAATTATTGAAATGTTTCCAGCTTCACTTGTCTGCATCTTAACATTGCTATATGACCATTGTATTGGCTGAAGCAGTTTTCTTTCTTCTTTTGTTTCCAATATCCAGACAATATACTTGTCTACAAAAAAGATTTTAAAGAAAGAACAGTTAAGGTGACATTTGCTTAAAAATATTGCTTATTTTATACTCTCCCGTCTGTTTGCTTTCTTTTTTTTTTCTTTAAAAAAAATATAGTTGATCAGGGAAGGGAAATGCGTGAGACTATATTCCTCCATGATCAGGGAAGGGAAAGGTGGTTAATACCACTGTTCCCTTCAGTTATGCTTTTTTTCCAATCAAAGAATCCCTAATTTAAGGCACTAATAATGGATTGAGATTTGAGAGCCTTTTAAGGTGGAATGTATACAGTTTGTAAGTAATCCTTATTTGGGCGGGTAATATCAAAATTAAAATAATTTTAGTAAATAAATTTCAAATATAGAAAAAAATCCCATATATATAACATTAACATATATCATTTCTTGTATATTTTGTTGACGAATGTAATTATTTTTTGCCAATCCGCTAGGTGTGTAAGTTTTCTTTTTTCCACCTCTGATGTTTTATTTATACATAGATCGTAAATATTCTGATAGGATAAAGTTAATTACTCTAAAAACTAATGCATACTAATGATTAGAAATTTGAAATAAGAGTGCAAAAAGAACGTCAAGTTGAAATCTGAAGGAGAGAGAGAAAGGGAGAGAGAGAGCGAGCTGATTCGAGCCTCTCTCTTCATTCCTCGTTCACAAAATTCAAAAAAAAAAATCCTAAAACCCTAGGTGTTTTCTTGTCAATTTTCCCCAAATTGTTCTGCACTTTGTTGTCGATTTTGGGGGGATTCTGGCAGGATACAAGCGATGAGTAGCAGGAGAGAAGAAGAGAGGAACGAGAAGATAATAAGAGGGCTAATGAAGCTCCCTCCCAATCGCAGATGCATTAACTGCAACAGCTTGGTGCGTTTTATTCTATTCATCTATCAATCATTATTCTATTTTCCAATTTTAAATTTGTTTATTTATTTATTTTGGCTTGTTGTGAGTTAAATGTTGTTGTTACACTTTCATTATGGTCTTTTTATTTATTTGTTGTGGTTACAGACTTGTATTTTCAGACAGGGATAGGGGTGCGAGTTAAAACATCTCTAGGTTAGGGAACCGGTAATTTGTCTGAAAAGACATTTTTAGTATTGTCATGAAATGGTTATGAACTGGGTAAAAATACAAACTTTTAGTATTGGAATGAAATCGACGCTAATAAGGTAGTGATATTTAAGAGAACCTTCAATTTTGAACTTTTAAGTATTGGAAAGAGATAGACGTGGATAGGACTTGTCGCAATTTCAGTGTTGGGATGAAATGTACGTAAATAGGGTAGGATATGTGTGAGATTATTCAGAAGATCAAGTTTCGGTAGGATCAGTGAGATTAAGGAGAACTTCTAGCTTTGAGAACCTCTACTTTGTCTTAAAAGGCAAACTTTTAGTACAGGAATGAACTGGACATTAATAGGGTAAGGACTAAGGATAAGTGTAAAATTAACAGGACCTTTAGTTTTGACTTTTGAGGACCCTGAATTTCTCTTAAAGGATGAATTTTTAGTATTGGAATGAAATGGATCTAACTAGAGTAGAATGTATACAGTGTTCATATAGTCAACCCCAACTAATTTGGGAATGGGGTGTACGATGATTGGTATTTTGGATTTGCATGTCGAGATGATTTTGGATGCATCCTTGCCAATTTTCTATTTTCCTGGTATATATGTACATATGCATCAATGCTGTTTGGCTCTTACAAATTATTCTCTTATTATTTGCTTCATATGTATTTACGTAGTGAAATGAGCTCCTATAACTTAAACAGGGAACTGAAACGAATTACTCCTCCGGTCATTTCATTTCTATCTATCTTTTAAAGTTTTGTCACACATATTAAGCAAACCATTTGATAATATTAGTTATAAGGGGTATTTGACTTACTTACCCTTATCTCTTTCTTAAATGAGTACTTAATGTCTATATGCCTTCTTGGAGAAGTATGGGTGGAGTTGAAAAACGTAATGCCTCCTTGGTTTTCTAAACAAATATTTTGCGACAAACTTTTTGGGTAAAGTGACCAGAAAAAAAGAACCGAAGGGAGTAGTTCCCTGAGATGAACAGCAGAAAGCTAATGTTCTGGATCTGGCTATTCTCTGTTCGCTATTTTAGTTAATAGTTTTGGCTCATTTTCATTCTGAATGAATCAATCATTGCATCAATTACGATGTGCAGGGTCCCCAGTATGTGTGCACAAACTTTTGGACCTTTGTCTGCATGACATGCAGCGGAATACAGTAAGTGTGCTCTTATATCTTTTAATTGCAATATGTTTTTGGGAACTTGGTTTGGGCTACGAGACTAACTCTCTTCCTTGAGTTTGAAACCTTACTTACGAGCTTAGTGATTGATATTTTTTTTTTTTTGGGGGGGGGGGGGGGGGGGTGTTCTCGCTCCTCTTTAAGTGTATGGCTGTATGCTGTACAATTTCTTTACTTTCAGCTTAGTACAGAAATAAAGTATGGAAATACAAGCTGCTGGGGTCATTCAAGAGGGGTTCTTTTGTTCCGAATTTTAAAATTCATTGGTTGGATGCAGCTAAGTAGCTTATTGTAGCTTCTTCAGGAACCAATCTGTCTGAAATCTGGACTATTTTTCTGAAATTTGGTTTCGCGCTTTGTGACATGAAATTGTATGAAGCTTCATATCTTATCTGAAATTTTGGCTATCAGTGTGTAATAGGTCATGTCCTCAGTTTATAGTGCCAATTGACTGCATGCCCCTATCCAGGGAAAAATGTTCATTCTTGTGTTAATGTTTAACTAACATGTGAGCATCCAACAAGTAAGTGATGTTCATCTGAAATTATTGTCTAATCATCGTCCGATAAAACACAGTGGTAAGTTAAGTTTTAAGTTCCCCTCGTGTCTGTTTGTGATGTTTTCTGATGTTACCGAGCTTGAATTCCTGAACATCAGGACATGAAAGTTAAAATGTATTCATCTTATTCGTTTTGCAGTCGTGAGTTTACTCACCGTGTGAAGTCAGTTTCCATGGCTAAGTTTACTTCCCAAGAGGTGGAAGCTCTTCAAAAGGGTGGTAATCAGGTACAAATATTCTCTTTACCAATAAAAAAAATCAAGTAAAGTAATTGCTGATTCTTTTCAATTTGAAATTAAGATTCTCTCATTCTGTCTTGACTCAGCGTGCCAGAGAGATATATTTAACAAATTGGGACCCTCAAAGACAGTGGCTTCCTAATAACAGGTATAAGATTTGCAGGTTTCTGTTAGTAGATTACCAGGTTCCAGGTGAATGTAAAAATTCAAGATACAAAATCCTAACTTTCTTTTCTCGTCAGCAATGTTGATAAAGTTAGGGACTTTATAAAGACCGTCTATGTTGAGAAAAGATATGCTGGGGCACAATCCTCTGACAAACCCCCTAGAGATACTCAGGTACTATACCTGGACCAGTATTTTGCCTATGGAGTACTTTAGAGTTCAGACTAGAATGTTTATTAAAACTTCTTGCTATGATTTAGTCATAATAATCAAATTAGTTGTGGGTCCAGACTAATGTGCCTAATATGCATTGAATTGCCAGAACTTGAGAAGCCACGAAGATGAGATGAGAAGAGCAAGTTCTTATCATTCCTATTCTCAAAGTCCACCATATGACTTTCAGTATGAAGAGCGGCGTTACGGGAAACATGCTCCAGTGCTCTCTAGAAAGCCTGGATCAGATCGAGGACTTGAAGGAAAGGTGTCGAGTTTCTTGAGTCCTAGTCGTTTAAGTGATCATGTGTATGAGGATAGGTTTGCTAATGAAGGATCTAATCCCAGAGCTTCAGATTACTCTGTATCTAGTGGAGGTGATCCATTCAGGTCTGAAGCACAGTCCCCTAACTTTCAGAGAGGCATGGGAAGTCCCCTTAGTGACACCTCAAGGGATATTTCCTACGAAGATGTACGGCATGCCAAGAAAGATGCTGGAAGAATGTCACGGGCACAGGTCATGTATATATTACTGATTTACCTCTGTTGAACTTCAAATTACTCGGTTATTCATTGTTGGGTGTGTTTGCCGCTGGTTTAGAGGTGTTTGCATTAATCAGAATATGCTGTTAAGCAACTCTTTTTCTCCTCTTTCTGGTTGAGTTCCTGGTTATAGGATCGTTATTAGTCAGAATATGCTGTTAAGAATTTATTCTCCTCTTTCTGATTTAGTTATTGCATAGTTGCATTCATAAATGTGCATGATAACATGGTTTCCCAAGTTAAATATGAAGGACCCATGGTTGGCAATGAACTACTAATGAAACTTGGCAAAGCATGTGGGCAGAATATAGAGAGTTTTAGCATTTCTATCTCAGCATATTATAACTAGATTGATTTTTTAAGTGGAAATGGTGCCAGAGGTTACGAGAAAACGGAAAAGAAGCCATTTTGCATAAAAAAGCAAGAAGAATATGTGAGGGCATGACGCTCTTCTACTTGTGAGTTGAAACTGACATTCGTACTGAAGTTTTTAACGAGGTTGGGATAGTAGTAGTACCACACACATCTTCTGGTATTGCTCTACTCTGTTATGTTATTTATTTTTTCTACAAAACAGCTTTTTGTTCTCGATTGTGATGCATAATGGAAGATAATCATCGAGCATGATATTGGCTCAACAAATTTATTGAAATGAAGGTAGCTTGCTTGGAAACATTCATTTATTAATTGGCATGGAATAACATTTTTCCTAATTAATGGTTTGCGGAAGAAGGGGCATACTGTTAAATTCATTATCAAGGAAACGTAATTTGGATACTATGATCCTGCAATTTGAACTTGGATTTCTTCCTACTTGACTTATAGAAAAGGCTCTTTGTCCTTTTTACTGCAGCATTTTCTTGTGAAATTGACATGATGGTATTTGTTAAATCCAGAGAACTGCATCTTCTGGAAGTTTTGAATCGTTTGATAGCAATTCCTTGTCATTCAAGTCAGTAAATTCTGTTGGTTTAGGGGATGTTACTTCAGAATCGAAGCAAACAATTGAGACCCGCTCTAGTAAATTGTCAACTTTCCCCTCTTTGCCACGATCATCGGCACTCGGAAATTCAGATGCCCCGGATCTGTTCAATTCTCCCTCGGTTCCTCAACCCGCTCCTCCTACAGTTTCAACGAAGTCTCAGTTGCCAGTATCATTACCAAGTGCCTCCATGGATCTATTTCAGCCATCTGTTTCTCCTGGTCAAATTGGTAATTCACATCAACCATCCCGCACTCTGCCACCTTCATCTTTGGACATATTCTCAGAGGTTCCAAACCTGCGGTCAGCTGCAAGTGCTGATGAAAAACCATCATGTGAAGTCACTTCCAAAAATGAAGGATGGGCAACATTTGATATGCCAGAGCACGCAGCAACAACAGGCATGGAACAGTTCACCCTGACACCAACACCTACTTATGGTCATAATTCTTTTGACTTTTTACCCGATAAGACACAGCAGCAATCGGGTGTAACATCCACTAAGAATACCTTGGATGTGGTTCCAGAGAGAAATGATGGATGGGCAACATTTGATATGCCTCAGCACATTGCACTAACTGGCAGTAATAACTTTACCTCCAACAAGATTCAATTGGAGGGTGATTCTCAACCGAATTTGGACCCAACTTTCTCTGTCATGCAATGGCCATCACCGGTAGGATCTGCTCCTCATGGACCAGCCGTTAGAGACTCTACTGCTTGTGCACTAAATTTGTCAATGCCTGCTTCATTTCATGGAGGTGTGCAGAATGTTGAAGCAACTCCAAGTGGCAGAAACACTGCCGTAAGTGTAGTATTTTTGAGTTTGGGAAGTGGTATAAAGAATTTCTGAGTTGAAAATCATCTCTTGCCCACTTCTAACTTCTGCTTAACTTTAACTTTATTTATCTAAAACCCTTTAATTTATGAGGTCAGATAATATTTGCTGTCTTTTGTCAGTTGTGGAGTGCTTTTGAAGTTTCTACTGACCACTTAGCTCTCAAGAGTGTGCCTAGTAGCAAGGAACAAGTTGTGATGAACCATGATTTAGTTGATGATCAGTATATGGGCTTAAGAGGAGCAGAGGTAACTATTTTCCTAATGTGGTTAATTTATGTTTTTGCTCTTTTCCTCTTCTTTTAAAGACTTCTATTCTGCAGAATGCAGCTGTGGGTCAAACTCAAAGAGCTGTGCTGGATAGTGGATATCCTATTCCTAGTTTGTCATCATATGTCAGTGCCTCATCCTCTGGATTGTCCACTCTTCCTGTAGCGGTCAGTTAATTCACTCCCCTGTCCCGTCCTGTGTGGCCACTCCTTTTAAACATCTAGATATCTGTACATTGTTTCCTGCTTCTTTGACATAAGGTTCTTGTTAACAGACAGGAGTGCATTTACATGCAAATGAGCAGAAGTCCAACAACCCATTTGATTTTCCTTACGATGCTGACATGGAATGCAGCAATATGGTATATCACATTTTTCATTATATTATTTTCTGAAAATATAGTGAGAGAATTTGACGTTTTGTTTTTGGTCCTTCAAACTTCGTCCATGTTAAGAGAAATCTCCCTTGACAGCACTTCCCTCCAAGAAAAAAAAAACTTTTAGGGGTCAATTGCTGCCTTTATTGTACTAAAGGAGGTTTCATACGTTGTTCTATATGATATTTACGCTAGAAATCTAGGCTAAATTTTGGGAGACATTGTAAAGAAACTAGACCTAGTGTCGGGCTTACTCAACCCCAAAATCTAGCTCATGAGGTGAGGATTATCCAACAAGAACACATAAGGAGACCAATGTGGACTCTTAACACCTCCTCCCTTTACCCCCACAAGTTTAGGGCTGGACATTTGGAGCGTGAGCAACATAATAGCCCAACATTGAGAAACACAAACAACAAGGATAAGTCCGACTCTGATACCATGTAAAGAAAATAGACCTTGAGCCCGACTCAAACCTGAAAATTATCTCATGAGGATTGTCCAAAACCTGTAAGGCGACAATAACCTGTACCGTCAAGCAATGTGATACTCTTAACATACATGAGTGTTTACTGAATCTTGACTTCCTAAAAGTTTGTTGCGTTGGTGCATTCTAATGTGAAAGTGACTTATGCCAGCCTCAGTACTGGGACATGAGCTCATTAAATGCTGATGTGATGCTCTTAACATACATGAGTGTTTACTGAATCTTGACTTCCTAAAAGTTTGTTGCTTTGGTGCATTCTAATGTGAAAGTGACTTATGCCAGCCTCAGTACTGGGACATGAGCTCATTACAAGCTGCATTGCCAAGTGGCGAAATGCCAACTTCTTTTGTTGGTGATGTGACCGAATCTTGGTTCCCGCAGAACCCAGCAACAGCTTATGTTCCTAGTGTACAGCAAGGTACGTGATGTTTACTTTTCCAAAGGATCCTCTCTTTTGACAAATTTTCAGCCTCTCAAAAGACGTATTCTCTCTGTAGGGACATTGTTCGTTTCCGCACAACCATCTGGCAATACAATATCGTGAGTCATTCTACTTTTGTCCATTTTTCTGTTTTAAACTTCTGCAAAATTATTCTCATGAGATCTTATTTTTAACAGGAATATTAGTTCTCTACTTGCTTAAAGATAACTTAATGCAGAAGTCCTCTACTACTATGAAGATGCTTGAGCATGTTTTGTCTTTGACAAGCTTTCCACTTCATTTTGATTTGTTCTTATCGCAAGTGGTTGTTTAGGGATTAGCTGACATCTGCTCTCTGGCGGGAATGAGAAAAATACCATTGTTAGTTAGTCTATTTGGTTAATCCTATCAAATACCACTCAAAGAGGCAGCTGTTTTAGATAAAAAAAATTTTTAGCTACTCTATGAGAGCCACTAAATGAGTGGGCTCACACACTGTTATTTTTGCAAGTCTTTAATTTTAAGGCTGGCACGTTAAGCAGAAACTTAGTTGAGCTGCACTTAAATGAGTTTCCAAAGCATCTTCTTTCTCAATGTTGGCATGGAAGGAGTCAAATAGTGCCCAAAGCAGTCACCCATTTAAGACGAGACATCTCTCGGTTTTGTTTCTCAGATGAAGTTTACAAAAAAAAAAAAACCTTGCTGCTTTTTCAACGAGTGCGGACTTATTCCTTGTTTTGAAAGATTAAAAAGAGATCCTTATATGAGCAGTCTGCATCAAGAATGCTTCAATAGCATTATCTCATTGCCACTAATGCAAGTTCTTGTGATATGCATGTTGGATATAGTTTCAAGCATCTTGAAGTTGTTTGCTTTCTTATGCTGCAGTTCTGGATGGCACCGTTCCTCGTTTTAAAGATTGAAGTTTTAACTGAATTGTTCCTTGTGCAGGAATGTCTCTACACATGGGCCCGTTGCTCCTATTGGTGGAAATCCATTTGCATAGGATTGTATTCATATATTCAACTAGTTGTGGAGTCAGCTAGGTTATTCTTTCAACTTTTGGTCCTATGTATTTTCATGTTCTGGCCATGTTTATATTGTTCAAAATATGAGATAACCCTGCAGAAAATTACCAAATTTCAAAGGCAGGTTGGCAGTTTCTCTTTCTTGTCGAGCCCTATGGTGTGTTCTGATACTATATATAGTCCTATAGTTGATGTGATTGTAACGAAAATTTTGTGTCTGAAATGGTTTGCGAGCATCTTTGTTCGCTATTTTGGTGAAGATGCAGCAAATGACTCTCTATTCTTTCCTTGTCACCCCCATCAGTTGTTTATTTGTCACCTTTGGTATTGCTTTAGTTGCTAGCTTTGAGATCAGTCAATGTATTCAGCCAGTGGCTTATTAAGTTTAAAACAAAACATCGACCATCATTTTTTTTTTAATTTTCCAAATTTAGCATTTAAAACATTGTTCCATAAGCCAATTATTTTCCTCATTGTACCTTCAACGCCACTTAACTACGTAACTTTCTTGATGAAAGAAATATATTAATTCCTAAGCCTCCATCTTCCTTTTACGCTTAATATAGTTTAAACGTTTAGGTAAATAACTGGATTTTCGATTTTCGTTTTGGGGTAGGTAACTTCTCTAAGATGCTGAAATATGAAATAACTCATATAACGATGGATTCAAAATGACTAGTTAAGTTTTTCGTAACAACAACATACCCATTAATTTCACACAAGTGGGGTCTAGGGAGGGTAAGATGTACATAGCCTTACCCCTACCTTGGAAGGGCAGAGAGCTGTTTTCGATATACCCTCAGCTGGAGAACGGATACAAAAGTAATGGCAACAAGTAGGATAACAACAAGATAAAAATAAGACCGGAGCCAAGAAAACAGTTAAACTCTAGGTAGTAATATCAATCTATGAATAAAAGGATATCGTACTAACTCTAATGCTAGCGAACTAAGTAAGGCAAAGAGAAATGTTCGACTACCTACTAGCCTTTTCTCCTAATCTTCGATCTCCAGACCCTCCTATCTAAGGTCATGTCCTCAGTCAGCTCCAGTTGCGCCTGATCACCTTTCCCCAAAATTTGTTAGGCTACTTCTATCCCTCCTGATACCCATTAAGGCTAACATCTCGCACCTTCTAACTGGGGCTTATATGCTTCTCTTCTTAACGTGATATAATTTTGTCAAGAATACATGGTGCCATTATTTGGGGGTGTATATATATATATATATATATTCTTCTATTACATTTTCACAAAGAAAGCTCCTATTGACTGTGACCAAATCATTCATCCCTTAATTTTTAAAAAGTATTATGAGCCTTATTTTTTTAGTTAATAGTAATTGAGATTATTTTAAGAATAACCGTAGTCAAGGAAAAACAATTTGACTCGTCAACTATAAACCAGTTGATAGAGAAAATATTAGGAGGTAGATAGAAATAATATATGAACTACTAGTAGGAAATTAGTAGGTATCTACTTGCTTGACTAAAAAAAAAAAAAAAAAATATTACTCAAAAAGTAAAGTACCTTTGAAAAGGTAGTTAAGAATGTTGAAGGAGATGTCTTATGATCCGTTAGTCAGCAATACTTGTCAACCGTTTGCTCGCGGCAAAATCGGAGCTTTTCCTGATTCAAACTTATGCTTTAGTTTTTCCTCACAATTTCTCCCAAAGCCATAATCCATCTTCTTCTTGCTTATGGGGTTTCTTCTCTCTTTCATATCTCAACGCCATTGCCATTGGTGATGTTTTATTATTATTATTATCTCTTCCTCTGGTCCTCTCATTCAATTTTTAATTTTTAAGGAATATATATATATATATATATATCCAAAAGGGTGATCAGAAATTTTGGCATTTTAAATTCGGGTAATGATATTCTTCTTGCTTTATATTATTGTCCCTCCCTCTCCTTCATTTTTTGATTGTCTACGAGTTGAATTTTTGGTTTCTATTTGGGTAATGCTGTTCTACAGTTTCTGAGATGTCATTTAATGGATAACCATTTCCTTCCATTGGAATTTCAAATTTTTAATTGTTCATCGAAAATTCTTGAAACTTTGATGATGTTGCAATTTAGGTTAAGCAGTTTTACTCTATATTGGATGTAATGTATGTTACTACTATTATAGGTATGTGTTTGTGTGTGTATTTGACTTCCTTATGCTATTCTGGTCAATCATACAGCTTTTGACATGCTTTATAGAAGCATCTTTTGTTATCTTTATTTCCTATATATTAGTTTTGACATCATGAAAATAGTCCAATTTTGGTGATGTAAAAGCAACATTTTTGAATTCCTTTGTCTAAGAGTTAGAATTTATTTTTTGAATAATCACTGCTTACTATGCTCTATTGAAGGATATAAAAGTCTGTGTTCTCTCTTTTTATTTCTCATGTTCAATTGGTGCATAATCTTCTTTCCCAATTCATTACTTGTACAAAAAGCCTTGGTTCTATTTAACTTCTTACGCAAAGATATAAGTAAAATGAAATATAACCTTACATTTCCTAGTGTAGCTTAAGTTGTTATAACTGTTTAATTCTCTTCTCTTTTGGAAGAATTATATTCTTCAGAACATTGTTCGCTCTTTTAAATGTTATTATTTCATGAAACTGTGCAGTGCTTTTGTCAACTCGCTTCCGCCTTCTCTACCTTTATCAAGTTATAGTAAATATGTCATCCAAAAAGTTGCAAGGAGCTGAATTGTCTCTGTCATCTGCAGAGCAGCAAGCTAAGGTTCCCACTCTATTCCTTTTTCTTTGACATTCTAACTATCTTTTCACTATGATCCCCATTCAAGATCAATTGCATTCCCACTGCTTCTCCTTGTATGCACGTTCAAACATCTACTTCTCACATTTTATTATATATGCCATTGTACTACAAGAGGCTAGAATTTTGCGTTAAGGGCCTTGCAATCATGCTATTTTTGGTTAGCTAATTCCAGGAGCTCTGATTTTGTTTCCAGATATTTTTGTAAATCATGGAGGTGTCTCCAACACCATTCTGACGGTCTTCTGCAGCAATTTTAAATCTGAATAAGGACCTCGTTGGCTAACTTAAACTTTAAATATTATGGTTAACTTCTCCGCTATGAGTGTTGTCACTTTATGTTACTAGGTGAAATACAATTTTTGCCATGCAGCTTGCAAGATTTTCTTACTTTTCTGGTTTTAAATCACACTGTTAAAATACTTTTTAACTAGGCAAAACCGCTTCAAGTTCAAGATTTCCTTTAGTTCTGTCGCTCTCTAAAAAATGTAAGTTATCTGGTAAACCACGCTGCATAGTGATGAGTACTTCCGTTTCCAGGTAATGACCAAATGTCACTGATTCTAGTTACAAGTTTGTTAAGAAAGTATCTAGTAGGAATGCAAATGCTCCTTAATCTGAATCATGTGTTTCATCGTCTTTTCCATACTCCGTTTCCATCTAAAAATTTAATAGGCTACGAATAATTTTCACAACCATCCATTTTTACATATGAAAAGTATAAAGTTGTTGCTGTAATGATGTGGGAATTGGATGGTTTCAATATGTTTCTTCCACATGATATTAAGTTCTAGGATTATAGGAATGCTAATATCAAATTGATCATTACATGGGAACATAAAGTGTTTATGCAGCTTGATATTTTAAATGTGTACTAATTCATTTCTTTTTATAGATCAATGAGGTTAGAAAGCTGATTGGTCCTGCTGTTGACAAGTTTCCAGCAATGTGTTCGGACGCATCAGTTCTAAGGTTTCTCAGGGCACGGAATTGGCATACAAAAAGGGCAGCAAAGATTCTTAAAGAAACCTTGATATGGAGACTTGAATATAAACCAGAGATGATCCGTTGGGTACGGCTCCAGCCCCTCTATTCTTTTTTATTGTCTAACATTATGGATATAATGTGAAATAGAAATTCCTGCTCCTTGATATTTAATATAGAAGAAATTTCAACCTATTGTAGAAGATACTCATTTTTGTATAGACTGTAGACGGTGGCGGAGCCAGGATTTTAACTAAGGGGAGTCAAAATATAAATAAGTAAGCACACAAAGAAATCAAGGGGAGTCGATGTATAGTATATACACATAAAATTAAGAATTTAACGTATTTATACTGTGTAATTTTCCGACGAAGGGATGTCAATGACTCCCCTTGCCAATGAGTGGCTCCGCCACTGTAGATATACCGCCAATGGGTATGAACTAGGGTGTGTTGAATATTTAGTTGCGATAATCATTAAATATTCATATGTTTGCGTTTTTATATTAAATATGTTGATCAATAGTTTGTGTCTAATTAGGATGATATTGCTCAACAAGCAGAAACCGGAAAAGTTTACAAAGCCAACTACTTTGACAAGTATGGAAGGAATGTGCTTGTCATGAGGCCTGGAATACAGGTACATAAATAATGAGAAGCAGTTCCTATAACGAGCTTCTGTCGACTTTGATATCTATGTTGCTCGGACTCTCTTAAATGATGCCGCACCCGTGTCGGATCCTTCAAAAAATGCACTGCTTTTGGAGGATCTGACACGCATCTGGAGAAATTTTGGAGAGTCCGAGCAACATAGTTTGATATAGTAACTTTTTTTCCTCTGATATCTTCTTATTCTCCTTGCTCTTTCAGAACCCACACTCAGTAGAGAAGCAAATGAGATATTTAGTCTATTGCATGGAGAATGCCATACTGGATCTAAAATCGGGTCAGGAGCGAATGGTTTGGTTAATTGACTTTGAAGGGTGGAACATGTCAAGCATATCAGTAAAGGTGACTCGGGAAACAGCTCGTGTACTACAAGATCGTTATCCAGAGAGGCTAGGTCTTGCAATCTTTTATAATCCGCCAAAAGTTTTTGAGTCCTTCTGGATAGTAGGTGCCTCTAACTAATAAGTATTCTCATTTACAGTTTTTGGCTAGTAATATGTTGCGATACAACTTTCACAACTTTCAACAATTCGAATAATGTTTTAGTATGCATCTTGCAGTTGGTAAAACCATTTCTTGAGAAGAGGACATACAAGAAAGTGAGGTTTGTCTATCCAAATGATGCACATACTCAGAAGGTAATGGAAGATCTATTTGATATGGACAAGCTTGAATCTTCATTTGGGGGGAAATGCACACAAGGGTTTGAATATGTCGCATACTCCAAACGCATGAAAGAGGGGGACAAGAAGATGTCTGAATTTGTTAAATCTGGTGTTCCATTGCCCTCTGACCAATATGTGACTGCTGAGACACGAGAATCCTCAGCGCGAGACAATGGTTTTGACTTGTCCGAGGATGGTTTATCCTCTACTGATGAAACAACATCAAACTTGGAAAGTTCAGATATTGAGACTGAAGATTTGCAGATGAGTTGTAAAGATGAGGTCAAAGTTGATACAACTGCTGCTAAAGAGATAAAACAAATCGAGTAGACACTAGCAGCTATCTGTTCTCTCTCCTTTTCATTTACTCTTTCATTATTCTTCATGATAACCTTATTTGGAACTTAATTTGCAAATTACTGTAACAATATGCAATTATATAACAGCCAACAACTTCCTCATAAAATGTATATTGGTGGTATATTATTCGAAGATGTTCGATAAGTAGTACGAGTAGTTTTTGGCACATAGCTTTTGTGCAGAGTGATTAATATAAAGAGCACCTCTCTGTTTGTTTTTCAAGTTTCTGTTTTTCTTCATTTTCTTTTCTTTCCTTTTCTTTCTCAAGTCACCGCCTAAAGTTGTATGCACAAATTTTGACAGACCAAAGTTAACTGTTGAAATACAATATTTGCTTTAGCATTCTTATATAACTGTCTAACATGATCAATTGAAAATCTTTTAAGTATAATGATATTATATAACATTGCCGCAACACTATAAAATTAGTAACTATACACTAGAGATATATAGCAGTCATTTGTTGCAGATCTAAGGAGGGGAGCCTTGGAGCAATGGTAAAGTTGTCTCCGTGTGATCTATAGGTCACGGGTTCATCTCGAGGTCACTAAGCTCGAGGTCACCACTGCTGAGTAACATTGGTTCGATTCACTTATTTATTTCATTTCTACTTCATATTTCTTGATTATTAATTGGTATTGAAGTTAATCACATATCTTTAAAACCACAAAATCAGATTTAATTGTTACTCGTACTTTCGAGGTAAACAGTTTGGCGCCCACCGTGGGCCTAAAGATAATAGTGATTATTTCTTTACTGATTCTCATTACACACGTTATTTTTACACTTTTTCTTGTCAAGAATTTTTGATTCTCAGGCTGAAACATGTCTACCTAACAAAATGCACCTATTCATGACAACGAAGGTCTTGGAGAAAACAACAATATAGGGGTCGGTATACCACCAATAAACCCTGGGGAAGTGCCAAATATGGAACCAGTTGATGTTAGTTCACACATTTCTCTAAACGCGGATTTAGGCACAGACCCCAGAGGGAGTGTACGCAGCGAAGCCCGACCTGGTGGCCAAGGAACACAAGGAGTGGGTGATGGGGAAATCAACCTCCAAGTGATATTCGAGATGCTGCAAGCTCAATAGATCACCATTGCTCAACTTCAAAGTCAAAATAAGACTCCGAGTGTAGCTGAACATGAAAATACTCGACATGCTGAGCCAGCGCCAGAGAGGTCTAATGGAAATGACTCAGGGACTGAACCCACCATTATGAGGATGCTCGAAGAGCTTACCAAGAGGATCGAGTCCGGAGAGAAGTAGATTGAAGACAATGACAAAAAGGTGGAAACTTATAACTCCCGTGTTGACCAAATATCGGGGGCACCTCCAGTTTTGAAAAGATTAGATGCCAAAAAATTCATACAAAAACCATTCCCTCAGAGCGCGGCCCTGATGCCTATTCCTAAGAAGTTTCGCATTCCCGATATACCCAAATATAACGGGACAACCTACCCTAACGAGCATATTACTTCATACAATTGCGGGATAAAAGGAAATGACTTGAATGACGATGAGATCGAATCAGTCTTATTAAAAAATTTTGGAGAAACATTGTCGAAAGGAGCTATGATTTGGTATCACAACTTACCTCCTAACTCTATTGACTCATTTGCTATGTTAGCAGACGCCTTCGTGAAAGCGCACGCCGGGGCCATAAAGGTGGCCACGAGAAAATCGGATGTCTTCAAGATAAAACAAAGGAACGACGAGATGTTGAGGGAGTTCGTGTCCAAGTTCCAGATGGAGCGAATAGAGTTACCACCGGTTGTTGCGGCCAAACGCACACGCAAGTATACGCGGTCGTCAAGTAATAAAGTGACTAAAAGTCGGATGTCGATCCCACGAGGACTTGTGATTAACTATTAACTAAATTAGACTATCCTAATTATCTAAACAAGAATTAAACCTAGAAGTATTTGATTCTAAACTAATTAAATAAAGAATATAAATAATAAACTTTGAACAGAGAAAGAGCAGATTTTTATGATATCAATGTAATGAAAACGATCTAGGGTTATGGGCTATCTAACATTCCTATTGTATTCTTCAATTGAATTGTCTAATTAATTTATCTAGTTTATTGGTTGACAGAGTTAATACTGCTCATAAGAATCTGTCGAGTTCTTACTCGCCTATTCAAGCTAACCTAATTCCTATATGTCCATGGAATTAGAATCAACAAGAACGCATTTATAATTCCTGTAAATCAACCAAGCAAGGCAATTAGGTATATGTCTATCCTAACCGCGAATCCGTTCCCCGATGCCCAGGTTCAAGAACTTGCTCTACTCAATCCTATATGCAATCTAGAATTCCCACTTTCGAGTTCAACTCTAGATTCGTAGATAGTATTCAATTGGTGATCAAGCAACCAAATAATTAAGTGCAGGATTGAATAAAGAAACCAATATGATAAACTAAGAAATCAAAATCAATATCCGAATAACAATAGTCATGAAAGAACCACAACCCTAGAACGTGAAGTTTAGCTCCACATTGACACGGTAGCAAAACAACAAATCATACAAAGAAACATAAAAAGACTAAGTGGTGGAAGAAAAGATGAAACCCGGCCTCCACGGCGGCTCTGTGCTTGTGTTTTTCTCTCAAAAATGTCCTCCTCCTTCAAAATACCATTTTTCCATGTATATATACCAAGTAGGGTTGGGCCCAAACAATTATACCTTCTCCAATGTGAAAAAGGACACTTTTCCCGGGGTTGACTAGCGCGATCGCGCTAGTGGTCGCGCTAGTGGCCCAGTGTTCTGCCTGACGAGCGCGACCTGAGTGCGATCGCGCTATTGATGCGCATTTTTCACCCTGTTCCATTTCGAATTGGAAAAACGTAAAACATGAAAGTTCTAGCCCTTTAAGTTAGCTTTCCAACCATATATTGTGGAGCCCAAATGGAGTTCTGAGCAAAAAGTTATGTGTATTTTACTAGACAGTGCGCAATATGCCTACTCGAGTCTTCGTTCACTCTAACTATATGTCTATGGAGTTAGAATCAACAAGAACACATTTATAATTCCTGTAAATCAACCAAGCAAGGCAATTAGGTATATGTCTATCCTAACCGCGAATTCGTTCCCCGATGCCCGGGTTCAAGAACTTACTCTAGTCAATCCTATATGCAATCTAGAATTCCCACTTTCGAGTTCAGTTCAAGATTCGTAGATAGTATTCAATTTGTGATCAAGCAATCAAATACTTAAGTGCAGGATTAAATAAATAAACCAATACGATAAACTAAGCAATCAAAATCAATATCCGAATAACAATAGTCATGAAAGAACCACAACCCTAGAACGTGAAGTTTAGCTCCACATAGACATGGTAGCTAAACAACAAATTATACAAAGAAACATAAAAAGACTATGTTAGTGGAAGAAAAGATGAAACCCGGCCTCCACGGCAGCTCTGTGCTTGTGTTTTTCTCTAAAAAACGTCATCCTCCTTCAAAATACCGTTTTTCCATGTATATATAGCAGGTAGGGTTGGGCCCAAACAATTATACCTTCTCCAATGTGCAAAAGGACACTTTTCCCGGGTTTGACTAGCACGATCGCGCAAGTGGTCGCGCTAGTGGCCCAATGTTCTGCCTGACGAGCGCGACCTGAGCGCGATCGCGCTATTGACGCGCACTTTACACCCTGTTCCTTTTCGAATTTGGAAAAATGTATAAGATGAAAGTAGTAGCGCTTTGAGTTAGCTTTCCAACCATATATTGTGGAGCCCAAATGGAGTTCTGAGCAAAATGTTATGTGTATTTTACTAGACACTTGCCTACTTGAGTCTTGGTTCGCTCTAACTATATGTCTATGGAGTTAGATCAACAAGAACGCATTTATAATTCCTGTAAATCAACCAAGCAAGGCAATTAGGTATATGTCTATCCTAACTGCGAATCCGTTCCCCGATGCCCGGGTTCAAGAACTTACTCTACTCAATCCTATATGCAATCTAGAATTTCCACTTTCGAGTTCAATTCAAGATTCGTAGATAGTATTCAATTGGTGATCAAGCAATCAAATAATTAAGTGCAGGATTAAATAAATAAACCAATATGATAAACTAAGCAATCAAAATCAATATCCGAATAACAATAGTCATGAAAGAACCACAACCCTAGAACGTGAAGTTTAGCTCCACATAGACATGGTAGCAAAACAACAAATTATACAAAGAAACATAAAAAGACTAAGTTAGTGGAAGAAAATATGAAACCCGGCCTCCACGGCGGCTCTGTGCTTGTGTTTTCCTCTAAAAAAACGTCCTCCTCCTTCAAAATACCATTTTTCCATGCATATATACCAAGTAGGGTTGGGCCCAAATAATTATACCTTCTCCAATGTGAAAAAGGACACTTTTCCCGGGTTTGACTAGCGCGATCGCGCTAGTGGTCGCGCTAGTGGCCGAATGTTCTGCCTGACGAGCGCGACCTGAGCGCGATTGAGCTATTGACTCACATTTTTCACCCTTTTCCTTTTCGAATTTGGAAAAACATATTACATGAAAGTTGTAGCGTTTTGAGTCAGCTTTCCAACCATATATTGTGGAGCCCAAATGGGGTTATGAGCAAAACGTTATGTGTATTTTACTAGACAGTGCACAATATGCCTACTCGAGTTTTCGTTTGCTCTAACTATATGTCTATGGAGTTAGAATCAACAAGAACGCATTTATAATTCCTGTAAATCAACCAAGCAAGGCAATTAGCTATATGTCTATCCTAACCGCGAATCCGTTCCCCGATGCCCGGGTTCAAGAACTTACTCTACTCAATCCTATATGCAATCTAGAATTTCCACTTTCGAGTTCAATTCAAGATTCGTAGATAGTATTCAATTGGTGAACAAGCAATCAAATAATTAAGTGCAGGATTAAATAAATAAACCAATATGATAAACTAAGCAATCAAAATCAATATCCGAATAACAATAGTCATGAAAGAACCACAACCCTAGAACGTGAAGTTTAGCTCCACATAGACATGGTAGCAAAACAACAAATTAGACATATAAACATAAAAAGACTAAGTTGGTGGAAGAAAAGATGAAACTCGGCCTCCACGGCGGCTCTATGCTTGTGTTTTCCTCTAAAAAACGTCCTCCTCCTTCAATATACCATTTTTCCATGTATATATACCAAGTAGGGTTGGGCCCAAACAATTATACCTTCTCCAATGTGAAAAAGGACACTTTTCCCGGGTTTGACTAGCGCGATCGCGGTAGTAGTCGCGCTAGTGGCCCAGTGTTCTGCCTGACGAGCGCGACCTGAGCGCGATCTCGCTATTGACGCGCATTTTTCACCCTGCTCCATTTCGAATTTTGAAAAACGTAAACCATGAAAGTTGTAGCCCTTTGAGTTAGCTTTCCAACCATAAATTGTGGAGCCCAAATGAAGTTCTAAGCAAAAAGTTATGTGTATTTTACTAGATAGTGCGCAATATGCCTACTCGAATCTTCGTTCGCTCTAACTATATGTCTATGGAGTTAGAATCAACTAGAACGCATTTATAATTCCTGTAAATCAACCAAGCAAGGCAATTAGGTATATGTCTATCCTAACCGCGAATCCGTTCCCCGATGCCCGGGTTCAAGAACTTACTCTACTCAATCCTATATGCAATCTAGAATTTCCACTTTCGAGTTCAATTCAAGATTCGTAGATAGTATTCAATTGGTGATCAAGCAATTAAATAATTAAAAGCTGGATTAAATAAATAAACCAATATGATAAATTAAGCAATCAAAATCAATATCCGAATAACAATAGTCATGAAAGAACCACAACCCTAGAACGTGAAGTTTAGCTCCACATAGACATGGTAGCAAAACAACAAATTATAAAAAGAAACATAAAAAGACTAAGTTGGTGGAAGAAAAGATGAAATTCGGCCTCCACGGCGGCTCTATGCTTGATTTTTCCTCTAAAAAACGTCCTCCTACTTCAAAATTCCGTTTTTCCATGTATATATACCTTGGGCCCAAACAATTATTCCTTCTCCAATGTGATAAAGGACACTTTTCCCGGGTTTGACTAGCGCGATCGCGCTAGTGGCCCAGTGTTCTGCCTGACGAGGGCGACCTGAGCGCGATCGCGCTATTGACGCGCATTTTTCACCCTGTTCCGTTTCGAATTGGAAAAACCTAAAATATGAAAGTTGTAGCCCTTTGAGTTAACTTTCCAACCATATATTGTGGATCCCAAATGGAGTTCTGAGCAAAACGTTATGTGTATTTTACTAGACAGTGCACAATATGCCTACTCGAGTCTTCGTTCGCTCTAACTATCATCCGTTGACCCCAAAACACGATCCCAGCTTAATTCCTTGAACTTTTACTCAGACTTTAAATCTCCAAATGACTTGAATTCATTCCATAACATCTACATAGCTCGGAATCACTCCTACAAGGCATAAAACACAGAGTTAGTGCAAAACACTAGCGATTAAAGCGCAAACTCAACTAAAGTGCAGTAAATTAGAGTGTAATAATCAACTAAAATACGTAATTATAGCCTATCATCAATGATGATTGCAAATGCAATTGTGGTAATTTGGTAGTTATAAGGGTTGTAGTTGAGGATGGTGGTCGTGAATTATGGGTGCTAATAGTTGATACCGTTGGACAACGGCACATCGTTCGGTGCAGTGAAAGTGGATAGGGTGGTAGTGAAATATCGTCTTTGTAGATATCATTGATAACATGACAATATTATCAAGACATTATTATTAAATTAAAAAGATGTACTTAATTTAGATCTGAATGATTAAGATTCAAATTTAAAAATAAATATACTTAGTGACTGAGATTTGAATGATTAAGAATTAGACTTTCATTAAGTGAAAACAAATAAGTCACTCTCGTTAAAAAAGAAAAAAAGGAATTGGACAGAAGAAAGCAGGTTGGAGAGTGTTTACCCTAAAATTTAATTTATAGGCCAAATCAATTAAATTTGTATTTCAAGGCTGCAAACAATCGAATTGATTCACTTCCTCATATATAAAAAGTAGAATTGAATACCAACAATACCAAAAAATAAAGAGCAAATATTGAGATAAAATGAAAATAAAGAAGAATTCTTATTCATTCTTTTTTTTTTGGTTGAAAAGATAAGCATATTATAGATAGTTAAACACGTACATAAGAGTTTGTAGGATGCATACATTGCATCAGTTGAGAGAGCTAGAACTAGCTACTATGTCCCCCTTATGGGAACGATGGACATATACAGAACATAGATTAGCTACTACATCACTATTACTACTAGATACATTACTACTACTGCCACTACTATTAACTAACATAGTGCTTGATTTAAGTAGTCTTCTTCTTAGCATTCCTTCCTGATCATGCTGGTAAAAAGGTGTAACAAAAGGAGGAGGACTTGCAAAAAGTACACAACTAGCCTCCGCATGCACTGCTCCATATTTTGCTAGACAGTCTGCAACATAGTTTTGTTCTCTGAAGATACTTTGTATTTTTGGATCATCCAGCTGATGGAGTAATAACCTGCAATCATTGATTAAATTAGTATATTGTATAATAGGTGTAGTAATCATACCAAGTATTGCAGTTGCATCTGTTTCGATGTTCAGTGGTGTGAGTTGGTGCTGAATAGCTATTTTTAGCCCCATGATAAGTGCCAGCAATTCTGTTTGAACACTGGAGCCATGTTGTGCTCTGCCTGCAAAACCTATAATCCATTTGCACTGATGATTTCGAAAACACCCACCAATACCACATTTATTTTGAGTGGTAGATGTTGAACCGTCAATGTTTAACTTAAAAAACTGGCCATCTGGTGGATGCCATTTTATATAGAGAGATAATAATGAATTATTTCTTTTTGTATGATTTGTGAGGTAATAAAATTCAGTAGCCTGTTTGTATAGCAGAGAAATACTAGATTTAAGATGTTGATGATCAAAGTAGTTTTTATTTTTTAGAGACCATAACTGCCATAATGCAAAAGGCAAGATTATGGAATGTGGTTAAATGACGGCAAATGTTGCTTATGTATGAATTTGTACCACCAAGATGTACGATTAGTAGGTGTTGGACCAACCATATGTGTAGTAGTTATATTAAGAGCAGCCCAAAGTGCAGTAGCATTATAACATTCCAGGAAAATATGATTTATAGTCTCAGGGACCAAGTGACATTGTGAACACAAAGATGAATTTATAATTTGTAACTTATGTAAATATTCAATTGTAGGAAGTCTTTCATGGCATATTAACCATAAAAAGAAAGAAAGCTTGGGTGCTATTCTAAGTTTTCAAATTCATTTGTAGTTTATGAACTCATTTGTTATTGGTTGATTGAGTTCATTTGCTAGAGTATAATACATAGTTTAACAGAGAACAACCCATTTGGTGTAATTTCCCAATAAAGTTGGTCATAAGTGATGGGCACCATTGGCATATAAATATCAGTGATTGTAAGTTCTAAAGAAGGAGGTAATACGAATGGTAACTGATGTAGGTGCCACTTGTGATGAAAATAGTAAGCAGACACTAGTTTGCTGTCCTCACCTTGGGGTAGGGGTCAATATATATAATTACGAAACAGAGAATTATGAGCTATCCATGGATCAGTCCAGAAATGTACGTGTTGTCCATTAGTCAGGTTCCATTTATAACCTAAACGACAATTGGACCAACCCTTAAGAATGGTTAACCAAGTATTTGAAACATTCTTTTTGATTAATTTAGATGGCCTTAGATAACTATGCAGTAATACTTGTGCCCACAGTTGAGTAGGGTTTTGAAAAAGCCTCCATGCAAGACTAGCATGCAAAGCTTGATTTTTTATACTAAGATTTTGGATGCCTAATCCCCCCTGCTCTAATGGTTGTGTGATGATGGACCATTTAGTCAGATGTAATTTTTTCCTTTGAGGAGTAGTTCCCCATAGAAAGTTCCGTTGGTATCTATTAAGGGAGGAAATAATATAAGAAGGCAGAGTGATATATTGCATTAGATGATTAGGAAGGTTATTCAAAGTTGATCTTATTAGGGTTTGCCTTCCTACTTTGGTTAAAAAATATGTTTTTCAACCTGCCAATTTAGATTTGAAATTGTCAAGTAAGAATTGGTAATCTCTTTTAGTAGGCCTTGAACTAAAAATAGGAAACCCTAAATATTTCCCAAAACTTTTACCCTCACTCATGTGAAAATTGTGTTGTATTAAAACTTTTATATTAGAAGCACAATTCTTAGAAAAGAAAATCCTAGATTTCTCAAAGTTAATAGCTTGCCCAGAATGATGAGTAAATTGATTGATGGTGTTAGCTATGGATTGACATGATGTAGGTGTAATTTTTGAGATCAAAATAATATCATCTGCGAAGAATAGATGTGATAATTGATGTCCCCTTCTACCTATTGAAATTGGATGCCAAATGTTATAATCAACTTCAGAATTTATTTTTTTTGACAGCATCTCCAGACATAAAATAAAAATATAAGGTGATAGAGGATCCCCTTGTCTAATACCCCATGTAGGTGTATAATAATCAGTAGGTGTACCATTAATTAGAATAGCTGTAGTAGTAATTGTAATGCAAGACATTATTAATTGAACAAAATGTGGAGGAAAATTTAAATTGTGTAATGTATTGTAAATGAAAGACCATTCCAGCTTATCAAAAGCCTTTTCAAGATCCAGCTTAAGAAGCATATTAGAAGTTTTACCCTACATTCTATGGAACCTAGAGATAATTTCTTGTACGATAATAGCATTGTCAGCTGCTTGTCTATTTTTCTGAAAACTGGATTGAGTTGGATGGATAAGATGTTCCAGAACTGGTTTTAATCTATTAACAATAATTTTTGTTATAATCTTATAGGTCGGAATTGCGATATAGTGGATGCATTCTTATTTTTTGGAATTAAGCAAATAAAGGTTGTATTTATAGTGGGATCAATTTGATGGTAAAAAAACCTTATGACAAAAATATTTGACAGAATACCCTATGATATGCCAATATTTTTGATAAAATAAAGGATGTAGACCATCTGGTCCAGCATTTGCTATTTTTTAGGAATAAAAAAGGATACGCTTAAGAGGTTGAAAGGAATGTATGGCAGTTTGAATTTCATAATCTTGTAATGGAGCTATTAAACAAGATTTCTCATTTGATGTTAATATATTAAAAGGATGTACAAAAGAGGAATTAGTAGATTTTCTTTTTTGAGTAGTAAAGAGATGATGGTAGTATTGAGTAATATCATCTTTAATTTTTTGAGGGTCAGTAATCCAATTTCCTCCTAAGTCTTGAAGAGCAGTTATACGATTATGTCTTCGTCGAAATAAAGTTGTTAGGTGAAAAAATTTGGTGTTAGCATCACCATTATTTAGCCAATTGATTCTTGATTTTAACTTCCAGAAGTCCTCCTCAAGCTGGAGAATGTGATTAAATTCTAAAGTTAAAGATTTTTCAAAATTTTGTAAAAATAGACTAGTTGGATAGTGAATAGATGCTTGAATCCCACCTAGTCTTGCCAATGATTTATTTTTACACTTAAAAATGTTACCAAAACTATTTTTATTCCATACTTGTATTGATTCCACAAATTATTAATAGCAAGAATTAAGTGAAGATTATCTAACCAAACTTGTTCAATTACTGCTGAGAAGGTAGGGTGGGTAGTCCATATTGTTTCTAGCCTAAAAAAAATTTTCATAGGCATAGAACAGTGTTGTAACTCAATCTTAATAGGGCAATGATCAGAGTGAGTTCGTGGAAGGTGTGTTATCAAAGCATCAGGATAATTAGTTATCCAACCATAATTAGCTAACACACGATCCATACGTTCTAAAATATTAACACTATTATGTCTACCATTTGTCCAAGTGTAACGACTATCCTTATATCCTAAGTCTGTTAAGTGGCAGTAATTAAAACAGTCTAATAATTTATTTGCTCGAACATTATTTATAGGCAAACCACCAAATTTATCTACTGCATGTAATATTTCATTAAAATCCCCCCTAACAACCAAGGCCCCTTATAATTATCAGAGATACACCTAATGGTATCCCATAATGCGAGTCTAGTTTCTAGGTCATTACTTGCATACATAGCACTAAATAAAAAAGTAAAAGGTAATGGAAGAACCTGAACATGGCTATGGATCTCTTAGGTTGATGTGGCCACCTGCTCCACATTTAGAATAGCTGCATTCCATAGAATAACAATCCCTCCTGAGTGTCCCACAGCAAATACTTCAATCATACCTCTGAACTCAAAATCATCCTTCAAAATTTGGTGAGATTAGCAGTGTGTCTCTAGTAGAACCACTAATGTAGGTCTATTATAATCTAATAAGGACCTAAAATTCCTTCGAAACTCGACTGATTGAGCACCCCTACAGTTCCAAATGATGAAATTCATATGACTCATTTTGACCATTACTGGACTCTCCTAGATGAATCCTCAACGTGGGGAGAAATAACATTGCATATTTCCCCACCGCTGGATTTGTTGTTGGCCTTAAGCGGAATGAGGTTGCAAGCAGATTTGGGGGCACCTTATGAAGATTTTTCTTTAGAACTCTTTCTTCTGGACAAAGACCTTGATGCCATCCAGACATGCATGTATTGGGCGTGTTTCTCTATTGTATACGATTCCTGCGTCTAATTTTGCCTAAAAATTCACCGCTTGAACCTCTTGTTTGAGTGGATTGGGATGATGTGGAGATGGAGAAGGTGGTGGTGGTGTTGGTGATGGAGGGGTTACTGGTTCCAAGAGGGGTGTGTTGGGTTGTGCATCCCAGTAAGGTTGTATCCAAGGGGTGTTTGGAGTGGGTGTTGGATAAAACTGCATTTGTAGGAGGTTTGGGTGGAGATGTGTTGGATTCCAAAATGGAGTTGGTAGAGGGAGAGGATGGTAAGGTGCAAGATGGGGTGTCTGCATCATGGACCAATGGTAACGAGCATATAGGTTCGTTCCTAGTTGCATTCCTTCTGCTACTATTTGCGCTAAATCCCGTGGATGATTGATTAGTATTGTCACCTTTTTGTGATTGACTTCCATGGTGAATGTTAATGCATGGTTGTGTAACCCCGCCTCTAGCCAAAATGAGAGTAGTGTTGGTGCATGTGGGGTTTGAGCCGTGTATATTATTTTATTGGGCTCCATTATCAAGTGTGGTGGAGGGTGAGAGGGAGAATTTGGGTTGTGTTGAAGATGCTGAGTATTCTGCCTTGTTTGGGGATGTGGTCGTCGTAGGTGACTGAGGAAGTTGAATGGAAACATTTTCTAAAATGGAAGAAGCTGGGAGTGGATTAGTCAAAGTGTTAGGAAGTTAATTTGATTGAGGAAGTATAGACGAAGCTATATCTATGGTAGTAATGGACGGTTGAATAGATTGACATGAAGATGGTGTATTGGACTGGGTTTGAGTAGTGGAGGTCTCATCATTACCTATTTGCATGGCAATAGTAGAGGTAGTTGATGGTGGTATTCCGATAATCGAAGGAGGAGGTGTACTATTTGCTAGGTTTAGTAGATGGTTTTCGTGTGTCGGTGAAGATGGTGTGTTTGGGTATTGGGGCAAGCTCTGCATGTGAGGTGGGATGTCGTGTCCAGTTGCATGGATATTGATAGGATTTGGTAGTGTAGGAATAATAGGGTTTCAATATGTTTTTGATTGGACCGAGTTGGTTTGCACTTGAGTGGTCTTGGAGTATGGTGTTTTATTATATAATATTGGAAGTGGTAATGGAATATCATTATCGGCTTTTTCATCTAGTAAAGTAGCATATTCATTATTAATTAAGACGGGGTTATGGGAGGTGGTTAACTTAGAAGCAATATTCTTAGTATTATTGAAATGTTCTAAGGTTAAATTAGTGAAAGGAAGGGTATTAGGATTAGTAAACCCAGGCTTACCTGATTGGCTTATTGCATTTGTCTCCACTGACTGTATTGAGGGCAAGTAATTTGCTGTGGAAGGAGGCCTTTTGAGGATTGATTTTTTAGGAAATTGAATAATTTTCCATGCTTCAGTAGCTGATGTAGAGGTATTTGAAATGGGAGCAGTGTTATTCATGAAATGATCCTCTTGTGAATTTACTACGGAAGGATCAACTTGTATAAGATAATTACAAGTCTTTTGATTATGACCCATGCGATCACACTTAATACAAAGTAAATTTAAACCTTCATTAAAGATAATTTGTTTGTGATTGCCAATGTATAAGTGTGTCTTTAATGGCTGATCCAGTAAAAATTCCACACATAATCTAGCGTATTGTCCCCTAGTTGTGGAAGAGGTGCATG
Organism: Nicotiana attenuata; assembly: GCF_001879085.1. NCBI lineage: Eukaryota > Viridiplantae > Streptophyta > Magnoliopsida > Solanales > Solanaceae > Nicotiana > Nicotiana attenuata. Next base: position 1,057,847 of record NW_017670285.1, read on the forward strand.
TGTCCATTGATAGTAGCTTACCAATTTTTTGGCCTAGTTTTTGAAGGATTTGATAATCATAGAATTCTGTAGGTAATTCTGGTAATCGTAACCAACCAGCAGAGGTTGTTAATTTTGTCTCAGAAGCCTTAAATTTAGGTTCCCATTGACGAACGGATAGAAAATGATTTAGAACAAACCAAGGACCATCTTGTAAGGGATGGTTTTTGTTCTCCTCCTTTTGGAATATTAGAAGGAAAAAATCTGACCCTAAGTCAATTAGAGGGAGATTTTCAGTTGGTTTCCATGACGCATATATTTTTTGTCTTAGTATTTGATGTTCAATTTTCCGACCAAAAACCTTAATAATCACTGCGTGTTGCCATGATTGATAAATCCTGTGTTTTTCTTCCAAAGATAATGGTGTAAAAATGGCAGGGTCATTGGGTGCCTCAATCTCATCAATATTTTCCAAAGGAAAATTTATTGATTGGGAAAAGAGTGAACTAATGGACGAGGAGGAATAATAAGTTCTACTATAAGATCTTTTTCTTGCTCAGTAATAATTCAGTATATTAGTCGTAAGAGTTCAAGAGTTTTTCAGATGGTTACAAAGTAGGAGAAATTGGGATTTAAATAATAATATTTATCGTAATTGTCTCCTAATGTCTCGCTTGCACGTTATCTCCATTACTTGTTTTTTTGCATGTTACGCTTAAAGAATTTGCAAATGCTCTTTAATCCATTCTCGTGTTGACTCCTTAGTAGATGTCACGCCCCAAGTTTGGGAGGCGCGACCGACGCTCAACCGAGTGAACCCAGCCGAGCAAGCTTGCTGGACACTTCCTACCCATCTCATTTATGCTCAAGAGAATGCGTGATTTCATTAATTAGACTATAGGAGATCATACAAGTACATTACGAAGCCATTTCATTAATTACATCGTTGTTGAGTTGTCCAAAATACATACACTCTACTATTTAGTGAAACAACAATCCAAACACAACATCATCCTTTGACTTCCCAACACCCACATACAACTCACATAATGTCTACGGAGCCTCTAAGTATATACCAAAGAAATTACTACAAAAGTGCCGGCAACAAGGCCCCGGCTATACCTCAAACCGTGGCATTCATATAAGCAAAAGATGTATTACATGACCCCGGGAAGGAACGGGGCTCACCAAGACTGCTGGGAAGATGAAGGCAAGCACCTCTAGCTGCGATCAACACTGTCGGCTATGGAACCACCTACATCCATTAGAAGGTGTAGCGCCCCTGGCAAAAGGGGCATTAGCACTATGGAATAGTACTAGTATGTAAAGCTAAACACCAATCTTAATAGAATGAACAATGAAACAATAAGAAATAAAGAAGGGAGGCCGTCATGATATACAATAAGAGATTCAACACTTATCAAAACATCAGGCAAGGATCACATAATTTCCGGACAAGTTCCCATCTTATTTAGGTTTGATAATCTCAGTGCCATGTGCCACAATCCACAATACCACCATGTTCCTACACGGAATTCGATCTCGACCCGACCGGCTAGGTCATCTCATTTGAGACATCATCCATTTCCATAATTTAAATCAATTCAGCACAATCACCACCATGTGTGCGACATGGTATCGGATCACGGCCCGATCGGCTAGTCCATCTCACTTGAGACATCATCCTTTCAATTGTTCATCTCAATTCACATTTCCTTTCAATCTTTCATTACATGGCACGTGTAACCTCATATATCACATCGTTCTTGGCCTTTGGCCGCATTTCACAATTCAAGTTCCCTTTTTACACGTTCAACAACATCATCATAGCAACAATAAGGCCTATCATGTAAGGCATGTTCATACTCAAGGGAAAAGCTCGGGAATTCTAATCATACAGAGACTTCACATATGAATTGGCACAAAACCTTTATTCAATTTCTTGATTTGAGTTCTTAACCTTCCTCACACATATTCTACACTGTCAAACATACTCACATAGGAAGATCAAACATGATAAATAGTTGGGAAAAGGGCCAGATATATCCCTCTACTATTAAAAATTGTCCACATATGTCCTCCGTTATACTATAGGTCTAAATATACCCCTCCCGTTAGCAAAGTAATCAAAAATACCCTTATTTTTAATGGTGCTCCACCGTGAAAATCCAAATCCTACATGGTCTGACATTTGGGTGAGGTAGATGCCACGTATCATGCCACCTCACCATCTTCTTTCCCTTCCATTTCTTCTTCCGCTCATACCTTAAAATGGAGGTTCCAAATTTTTTCCTTTCAGATCTGGACAAAATTATTGTTAATCTCTGAATCTAACAAGATTTGGCTTTGCAAAGATTTGGAGATTGACATGGAGCATCGGATGAAGGAGGCCGAAGAATGTGAAAGAGCCGGTTCTCTTGGGACTTACCAGGCTATAATAAATAACACTGTTGGGATTGGTTTTGAGGAAGAAGATAGGAAGAGGACGTGGATTGCTGATGTTGAGGAGTGGAAGGAAATGGGTTCCAGCATTTATGCACATACTCTTACTATATTTAGAACTAAGAAAAGCATCTGCTTAAAGCGGCACAGCTCGAGAAAAGCCATGGCACAAGGGAATCACTTGATGAATTGCTTTGAAAAGCAGTTACTTACAATTTTAAAAGTCAACTCTTGTGAGATCTTGAGATTAACAGTAATTTGGTCCAGATTTGAAAGAAATAAACTTTGGAACCTCCATTGCAAGGTATGAGGGGAAGAAGAAATGGGAGGGGAAGAAGATGGTGATGTGGCATGACACGTGGCATCCACCTCACCCAAATGTTAGACCATGTAGGATTTGGATTTCCATTGTGGAGCACCGTTAGAAATAAGGGTATTTTTGATTACTTTGCTAACGGGAGGGATAGATTTAGACCTATAGTATAACGGAGGACATATGTGGACAATATTTAATAGTAAAGGGTTATATCTAGCCCTTTTCCCTAAACAGTTAGACAGTCATTGAACATGAATCTATCAACACAACACAATAGGGCAAACGATTCTAGCATGATCAATTTAGGGACTTACACCAATTTCACGGATGTCAGGGGTTCGATTCTAAGAAGAAGGGGGTTTAGACATACATACCTCAATAGAGCTTTCCTTAATACTTTAAGGGGGGAGGGGGGTTTCCGGAATTAGCAACTTCAATCTATTTTAGAAATAACACAAAATGGGACCAAAAATTAGGAGAATGATGTGTAATTCTAGCTCACTAGAGCATTCTAACCAAACATTATGTGTGCATTGTGTTTCAAGACTCTTTTTGTGTAAAATTATAACATCTCACACCCCAATCTTTAACATTTTTAGCTCACAATCTGCCTATACCCTATTATCATACATGCATGCAAGATAATAACTCCAATACCCACAAACTTTCTTGATAATTACCCATATTTAGCTAAAATTTGAAATTAAGGGTAGGGTGTAGAATCTTACCTCAATGATGAAAATCTAGTGTGTTTTTCCTTGTTAATCTTCAAAGATTTGTGTAAGAATTGAAGGATGCTTTAATGAAGATCACTTTCTCACTCTAGGGCTCTCTCTCTCTCACTCTATAACATCAAACTTTTGCTCAAAACTGACCCATCGCGTGTATTTAATGAAGTTGGGTCGGGTTATAAAGATAGAAGAATGGATAGTCCAAGATTCCAAACCGGGCTACAGACCTAGCGTCGCCAGCTTAAAGCCTGGTCTAGCCTGGCTTTATCCAGGCCTCGCCAGCTTAAAGCCTGGTCTAGCCTGGCTTTATCCAGGCCTCGCCAGCTTAAAGCCTGGTCCACCCTGGCTTTATCCAGGCCTCACCAGCTTAAAGCCAGGTCCAGCCTGGTCTAGCCGTCACGAAAAATTTCAACTCCCCAACGCATTGTTCAACCCAAAATTCCGAAAATGCAACGTATTAGCCTACCTTGACACCACAAAACCTTGAATTACATAGCAAAGTTTTCCGGGGCCTTACATTCTCCCCCGCTTAGGATCATTCGCCCTCGAGTGAGAAGTAAGTTCTACCTCCCAACAAATAACATAACCTATCTCTTCTTTCGCACAGATAAATCTCCCATATTTTTACTAACTCTCAATTTTTCTAAAAATTTTGGCAGAGTTTCCTTTGCAATTAGGTCTATCCACCTGTCAGAGAATCCAAGAACCAATCCTAGAAACATATACATAACATAGTGACATAACAGAACTCAAGACAACACCGACAGTAGCCTCACAACCAACATATAACCAAAAGGAATACCTCTAACATTAACTGCACGTGTGATACAAAATTCATAGGCGACACTTCCAAAGAAACATTACATAGCTATTCAAGCAAATGAGGGTACTTCTTCTCCATTTCTCCCTCGGCCTCCCAAGTGGCCTCCTCAACCTGCTGGTTTCTCCATAACATTTTTACCAAGGCAATTTCTTTATTTCTTAGCTTTCGGACATGCCTATCAAGAATAGAAACTGGAATTTCTTCATATGACAGCTCTTCATTAACCTCTATAGTCTCAACTGGTACAATAGCCGACGGATCTCCAACTACCTTCTTCAACACAGACACATGGAATATCGGGTGCACTAATGACATCTCAGGTGGTAGCTCGAGCTTGTACGCCACCTGACCAATCCTCTGAATGATTCTGTACGGCCCGACATACCTCGGACTCAATTTTCCTTTCATTCCAAACTGCATTATGCCCTTCATATGGGAGACCTTCAAGAATACCCAATCATCCTCTTTGAACTCCAAATCCCTACGACGAATATCCGAATAGGACTTCTGACGACTCTGAGCAGTTTTAAATCGTTGCTTTATGATTTTAACCTTCTCCATAGCCTGATGCACGAGGTCTGGTCCTATCAATTCGGCTTCCCCAATATTGAACCGCCTAATGGGAGATCTACATCTCCTACCATATAAAGCCTCGAACTGTATCATCTGAATACCACCATGATAACTGTTGTTGTAGGCAAATTCTACAAGCGGTAAATGATCATCCCAGCTACCCTTGAAGTCAAAAAAATAAGCGCACAACATATCCCCAAGTGTCTGAATAGTCTGCTCTGCCTGCCCGTCGGTCTATGGATGAAAGGTTGTACTAAGATTCACTTGAGTACCCAAACCTTGCTGAAATTTCTTCCAAAAATTTGCCGTGAACTGTGCCCCTTGGTCAGAAATGATGGAAACTAGGGTTCCATGCAACCTCACTATTTCCTTGATATACAACTGAGCATATTGTTTTGTTGTGTAGGTAGATTTGACTGGCAAGAAGCTGATTTCGTGAGTTGATCCACGATTACCCAAATTGAGTCCACCTTGTGCGGGGTGCACGGTATTCCTACCACAAAGTCCATATTAATCATTCCCCACTTCCACATTGGAATTTCTATGTTCTGTGCCAACCCTCCGTGCCTTTGGTGTTTGGCCTTCACTTGCTGACTGTTTGGACATTTTGCCACAAAGTCCGCTACACTCCTCTTCATGTCATTCCACCAATAAACTTCCTTAAGATCATGATACATCTTTGTAGGGCCTGGGTGCACGAAATATTTAGAAGTGTGAGCCTCGGTCATTGTTCTCTCCCGGAGACCATCTACATCTGGAACACATAGACGCCCTTGGTACCTTAGTGTACCATCTCCCATGCCAACAGAAAAAACCATACATTTATGTTTATGAATCCCCTCCTTCAATTGTATCAACAATGGATCGTGTATTGTTTCTCCTTAACCTCTGCCACAAGCGATGATTTAGCTCTATTTTGTACAATCACTCCGCCTTCACTGGAGTCCGCTAGAAGAACTCCCAAACTAGCCAACTGGTGAACCTCCCTAGCCAACGACCTTTGATACTCCTCCAACTGAGCCAAACTTCCCATAAATTTTCGACTAAGAGCATCTGCCACGACATTGGCTTTTCCCGGGTGATAGAGAATATCAATATCATAATCCTTGAGTAACTCAAGCCATCTTCTCTGCCTCAGAGTCAATTCCCTTTGTTTGAAAATATATTGAAGGGTCTTGTGGTCCGTAAATACATCCACATGGACCCCATACAAATAATGTCGCCAAATCTTTAGTGCAAATACCACCGGCGCAAGCTCTAAGTCATGGGTTGGATAGTTCTTTTCATGATTCTTGAGTTGCCTAGAAGCGTAAGCTATAACCTTGCCGTGTCGCATTAACACATACCCAAGCCCGATCCTTGAAGCATCACAATATACCACAAACCCCTTTGTACCCTCTGGCAAGGTCAATACCGGCATTGTAGTCAGTCTTGATTTCAATTCCTGGAAGCTCCTTTCACAAGCATCGGCCACTGGAACTTAACCGCTTTCTGCGTCAATTTAGTTAATGGAGAGGGAAGAGAAAAAAATCCTCCACAAATCTTTTGTAGTACCCGGCCAAACCTAAGAAACTGCGAATCTCTGTTGGAGTGGTAGGTCTAGGCCAATTCTTTACTGCTGCAATCTTTTGAGGATCAACCATAATTTCTTCTCTAGAGATGACACGACCCAAGAACGTGACAGATTCAAGCCAAAATTCACATTTTGAAAACTTTGCATACAACTGGTGCTGTTGAAGAGTCTGCAGAACTGCCCTGAGATGGTCAGCATGGTCCTCTCGACTTCGGGAATACACAAGAATATCGTCAATGAACACTGTAAGGCCCCGTGAAAATTTTGCTCAAAAACCCGAGATCTCGTAGTGCCAATTATCAATATGGTCCGGACCCTTTGGATTGATCTATGTATTAAAAAGTTAAGGAAAAATATTTTTCAGAAGAGTGCGTTTCTGCAGTCCATTATGTGGTCGCATAATAGCTATGCGGACCGCATAGTCGCTGCAGGGTGAAGCAGTGTGTTGGTCAATTTTGAGGTCAACTATGCGGCCAATTATGCGATCGCATAATCGATATGCGGGCCGCATAGTCGTCACATAATCCCCTTGGGATTTTTGCAAGGAGCAATTCTACGGTGCATTATGCGACCGCAGAACAGATATGCGGACCGCATTCTTGTCGCATACCCAGGCAGTATGTTCAGTTTTTGGGACCATTTTTGCGGTCCATTTTGCGAACCGCATGTCCATTATGCGATTGCTAATGCGATCGCAGATCAGTTTCGGGGCTCCAAATTTCTAATTTTCTTACCCGACCCCATGTCGATATATTATATGCTACCCTTCATTTTTGGCCTATTTTCTGATACATTTAGAGAGAGAGAGAGAAAGAGGGTCCTAGAGCGAGAAGGGTTTCTTCATCAACATTTCTCCTAGGATCTTGCTTAGACCTTGAAGATTTGTCAAGAAAGGCACCTAGATCTTCTTCCTAAGAGGTAAGGTTCTATAGCCCAAGCTCATAATTACTAGATATAACTAAGATAGACCACTAGAAGGATAATCCATGAGTATGGGAGTGGATATCTTGCATGCATGAGTTCTTAATGTATTTGGTAAGGTCTTGAGCTAAGGATGGGATGAGGGATGGTAGGATCTTTCACAAAATGGTTTTAAAAGCTTAATGCACACTTAGTGTTGAGAATATGCTCAAATGAGCTAGAACTATGATCACTTCTCTAATTTGTGGTTCAATTTGTTATGTTCCTAAACTTTCTCTCTCGGAAGTGGATTCCATATTGTCTTTGTAAGTTAAGTGTGGTTTTTCTACCAAAATGGTATAGCCTTGAGTCACTTTCTAATTGAAGATTAGTATATTAATTGTGTGAGAAGAAATCGATCTGTTTAATGTTCCTAGTTGCTCTATGTGTACTGAATGCCTTGATTGAACATGTCTACTTGTTGATAACCTGTAAAGATGTACAGAAATGAATCGTATAAGAAAAGGTGAAACAATTATGAAATAAGCCTTGACCCAATCGTTATGAACTAACTTCAAATAAATAGAACGGCCTAAAGGTCTTGTACCCGAATTATGCCCCTAAGTGGCTGTTGTAGATAATGCTTTGCCTTATAAATACATTCAATGTAATGCGAGTTCTTACACATTACGATGCTGAAAATTGTGCTTTTGTTATGTTGGAAAAAAGGGGTAATTCAAGGGTAATTGAGGTGATTGTTTGCTTATAACTTCAATGTGTATTTCAATTGTTGATTGGCATGTCCCTCTTTGGGAAGAATCCCTTGTGTTTGATGATTCTATTACCATCAAACTCGAAAATATATGATTACCGGAGTATTTGGTACATTGATATTGGTTGGCGATCCTTGGAAATAAAGGAGATGAAAAATGCGGGAAAAAACAAATGCGGCCTTCGTGCCATGAAAAAGATGAACCTTGTGAAAGGCCCAAAGGGCCAAAGAGCTACTGTTATCGAGAGAGATTGAGAACACTAATAAGAACTATAAAATGTGAAAAGTATTGAGGTAAGCATGGTTGCACTTATGCTATATTTGTATAATTGTATTTATACTACACTTGTGTGCAATATTAAATCGAATCAAAAATGTTTTTGGGAGTATCATTAGCTAGACCGAGGAAGCATGGGTCATAAGGCCCACACCTGAAACTACAAGTGCCGGTGTAGGAGTGGAGTGTGATTTGGGATGAAATTGAAATATTGGTGAAATTGTGACTATTCCCCCAAAGTGGGATGAAACTAATACCTGTGAATTGGAAAAGAAAAAGCCAACCCACACGGTATATGTGGGAAGGCGGCCTAGCTGATCGGGTGGAGATCAGACTCCATGTTGCGCACATGGTGGTACTACTCTTGTGACAACTTTCTTTCGTATCACAATGTCAAACCACATTGTCCGTAGGGAGATGGCCTAGCCGATCGAGCGTGATCGGACTCCGTGCTAACAAAGACTATGGTAATATCGGTGCTAGTGATCTCCCAACCAAAAATGTATATATATACTATTTTCCTACTTTAAAAATCGTTATGTTTCAATTGGTTACTTGGATATTGTTGATTGTGACTTGTTGTTTCTATGTGTTGTCTCCGCTTATATGGACATTCTATTTTGAAAGAGGACTTTTAGCCTTACATACTAGTGCTATTCGATGGCTCTAACGTCCCTTTTACCGGGGGCGCTGTATCGTTTTATTATACAGGTGGTTCCACAGCGAGCAGCATCGGCCAGTGATAGCGGTATTCTCTTCCCAGCAGTCTTGGTGAGCCCCACTCCATCCCGGGGTTATGTCATGTATCTTTTGTTCATTTTCTCATCACATTTTGAGGTATAGCCGGAGTCTTGTTGCCGGCATTTCCCTACTACTCTTCTACTGTATTTAGAGGCTCCGTAGACTGTTTATGGGTGATGGTTGATGTTGGGGGTCGAGACTAGAATGTTGGTATTTGATAAGAATGCTTTTCATTAAACTTGTAAACTTGTAATATTTTGAAAAACCTTGAATGAAGTCATTAACGGAAATGAAATGAAAGTTGCTAGTGGAAGATCGCTTAGTGTTTTGATTAAATGGGATAATATTCCCTCTTTGTTCATGAACTAGTTTGGGTAGAATGAAATCTGGCAGGCTTGCTCAGTCGGGTTTACTCGGTTGAGCGCCGGTCACGTTCCACGGTTTTGGGGCGTGACAAACACTATCACAAAGGAGTCTAGAAAAGGCATGAAGACTCGATTCATAAGATCCATGAAAGCTGTCGGGGCATTTGTTAGCCCGAAAGACATCACCAGAAATTCAAAGTGCCCACACCGTGTCCTGAAAGCTATTTTTGGAATATCGTGCTCCCTTATCTTCAATTGATGATACCCGGATCGTAGGCCAATTTTTGAGAAGCACTTAGCACCTTGCAATTGATCAAACAAGTCATTTATCCTTGGTAGAGGGTATTTATTTTTGATAGTGACTTTGTTGAGTTGCCGGTAGTCAATACACATCCGTAACGATCCATCTTTCTTTCTTAAAAACAAAGCCGGTGCACCCCATGGCGACACACTCGGCCAGATGAAACCCTTCTCTAACAAATCCTTCAATTCTGCCGGCGCCATTTTATAAGGTGGAATTGATATAGGCTGCGTGCCTGGCATCACATCGATCCCAAAATCAATCTCCCTGTCTGGTGGGATCCCAGGGAGCTCATCTGGAAAGACATCTGAAAATTCATTCACAATTGGCACGAACTCAAGGCTAGGTGCCTCGGCATTGGTGTCTGTAGCCCGGACTAAATGATAGATACACCCCTTTCTTGATCATCTTAGTGGCCTTAAGGTAATAAGTAAACTGACCTTCCGGCACAACATTATCTCCCTTCCATTTAACAGCGGGCTCATTAGCAAACTCAAGCCTCATGGTTCTAGTCCGACAATCAAGTTTTGCGAAACATGAGTAAAGCCAATACATTCCTATTATTACATCAAAATAAACCATCCCCAATTCAATGAGATCGGCCATGGTATCCCGACCACGTACCGTAACAACACAATCTCTATAAACTCGCGCGGCCGTAATAGACTCAACAATCAGAGTAGATACCGAGAATGGCTCACGAAGCTGTTCCGGCTCTATCTCCCAAATTCCATAGCAATATAAGGGGTAACATAGGACAAGGCGGACCCAGGATCAATAAGAGCATACACATCATGGGATTGAACAGTCAGAATACCTGTGACAACATCTGGAGAAGCCTCTGCACTATGGCGTCCACTCATAGCATAGAATCGGCTGGGTCCTCCCAAACCCTGTGCACCACTCCTAGCTGCACCACGCCATGCGGGTGCTGGAATACCTCGAGCTAGAGAGGGTGCTGAAGATGTAGTAGCTGCTGGGCTGGCTGGTTGTGTTGTGCCCCTACCCATACCCTGGCGGGATACGCGACACTCCCTCTGAATATGGCCTCTCATTCCGTACCCATAACATATTGGCAGGTCCATGTAGCAAATACTGAAATGCATCCTTCCACACTTGGGGCATGGGGGCCTCTGCTGCTACTGGAATCTCCCTCCTGATCGGCCTTGCCGGTGGGGTCCCCTGCTGCCCTGATCAGGCCTGAAACGACTAGCCTGCTGCTGACTGTGCCCCGCTGGCGGTGCACTAGCTGTGAACTGAGCATAAGACTGAGATGGACCCGAGGATCCTCCCCTAAAGACTGATCTTCCCCCACCAAATGAATTACTAGGATGGCCCGCGGATCGGGCCCTACTGCTACCCTCTCTCTCCATCCTATTCTTCAACTTGCGGGTCTCCGTAGCTTGAGCAAACGGTACCATCTTTCCATAGTTCATATTAGAGTTTAAAGCAGCTGTGGCAGCCTTATTAATAACCAAAGGGCTAAGGCCCTGCACAAATCGACGCACTCTGGCCTCCATGGTGGGCATCATATGAATGGTATACTTTGACAAGCGCGCGAAATCCATGTGATACTCCCATACACTCCTACTACCCTTTCTGAGGTTCTCAAATTCCGCGGTGCGGGCTGCCTTAGTCTCGGCAGGCAAGAAATGGTCCATGAAAGCATCCGCAAACTCGCTCCACCTTGCCGGAGGGCTCCCCTCATCGCGAGAATCCTCCCACATCTCAAACCATGAATATGCAACCCCTTTCAGGCGATAGGCGGCCAACTCCACTCCCTTTGTCTCAGTAGCGCGCATAAGACGGAGAGTCTTATGCATCTCATCAATGAAATCCTGAGGGTCTGCCTCGGGATCAGTACCTGTGAACACCGACGGATCTAACTAGAGAAATCTGTTCACCCTAGAACCCGGAGAATCCCCTTGATGACTAGATGATGTGGGTGCAACATTCGACCTTTGGGCTTGACACTACCAGAAAATGTGGCTATGGCAACAGTTATTTTAGCAATGGTTCAACAACCGTTGCCATAGAACCTGTATGGTAATGGTTATAACCGTTACAGTAGCATTTAGGTGATATCAGCACACTTTAACTATAGAACCGTTGCAATTGTAAAACAATCGTTGCCATAGATTCATCTGGCGCAACGATTATATGAACCATCCCAATAAAATTATCTACGGGAACGCATTCGTTGTAAAAATTTCTATTGGAACGGTTATTCCCCCCCCCCCTTATTTTCCCTCGTGAATTTTATTACACCCGCCAAATCAACCCCTATTCATTTTATTTTTTAATAATTTTAATAATATACATATTAAATAAAAAACTTTTTTGGCACTTAATTTCCCCATTAACTGCGATACCCCCTCTACTAGCCGATACCCCCAAAGTAAAAACACCGAGTCATCTTCTTCTTCTTCACTGATACCCGCCCCCATCTCTCTCTCTCTCCAAAAATCTTCTTCTTCTTCGCTGATACACTGCTAAAAACTCCAATACCCCCATATCTCTCACCCTCCGATGCCCTGAAAAACCTTCAATTCTCTCCAGTCTCCATAATCATTTACAAACTAAGGAGAAACAATTCGGAGCCCAAAAATACGAAGGTAATAAGATTTTTTTTGCTCTCTTTGCACTTTCTGGCTCTTAATCGAGAAATCTGGCCTTATTCTTTAGTTCAAGCGAAATAAATTTGGAATCATATATCATGTTTTAGATCTATATAAACTCGTTGTATAATCCTTTAGTCAGTTTGACATCTATCTTTACACTTCAGATATACTAGTGTCGATGGCTAAATTCCTGTGGTATTTTATTAAAGGCTGAATTTGTAAAAAAGCTAGATTTTGGGTATTTGAAGCTTTTTGGAATTATTTTTAAACAAGTTTTGGTTCAAAGTTGCTTAGCGAGTTAACGGAGAAGACGACCTAGGGTTCGTTGTTTTCGTGAGTGTCTGAACAAATTGGTTTTGCAGTTTTATTCTAATTGGTGTCGAGAAGTTGTGGCTGAAGCTTGGGTTCCTTTGTTTGAGGATTGCTCGACAATCAAATTTCTGGTGCTAAAGCTCGAAGAACAACTTCAAATTTCTGGAGTTGAGTGTCTGAAGCTGTTGCATAGCCTATGCACTCCTCGACGCATCAGGTCTGATTTCTCTATGCTTGTGTCAATTTCTGGATTCTGAGGTATTTGTGATTGATTAATCGAATAGAAGACTGAACTTCATTACTATTATCTGGGATCGACCGATTTGAATCTGTGAATTCGACTCACGTAGTTTAAGCTTGATTTTTTTTTGAGTATTGAACTAAATTCTTAGTTCGACTTGAGGCTGCCATTGGTTGAAACTATTTGCTGTAAAATTTCTTGGAGATTGTTGAACTGATTTTGTGAGTTCGACTTGATAGTTTCTCTTGTTGTTGGAATTCTAATTCATTGTTGTTGGTTGAATTTTGGAATTGGTATTAGACTGAAATACTTGGGACTCATTGTTGGGATTGATTGAGTTTGAATTCATAAGTCGACTAGAAGTTGCTAATGAATTATCTTGTGGAGTATCCTCATAGCTGTTGAATTGAATTTTGTTCTTGAGTTTCCCATTCCACTGCACTGTTTGAGTCACAATTTTCTGCCCCTGACAACTGCTAACATTCAGGGACTAGTTAGGGATAGTTTGGTTGAGCTCTCTAAATTAGCTGTTGTTTGGTTTAAGTGTTTTGCACAACTGAGCCACAAATTCTACTCTGCTTCTCCACTATTAAGCTGCTGAAAATCTGCATTTCGTTGGGAAACTTTGTTGCTTCAGTTGCGTAGTTTTGTACCAGTTAGCTGCTGATAGTTAGTGATGGTTCTTGAACATTGTTGCTGAATCAATTTGAAATTGTGAAACCTGCAACTTACTTGAGAATTTGCGGAACAAGTTGGTTGTTAGCTGAGCCGAGGGTCTTCCGGAAACAGCCTCTCTACGCCTTCGGGGTAGGGGTAAGGTCTGCGTACATACTACCCTCCCCAGACCCCACTTGTGGGATTTTACTGGGTTGTTATTGTTGTTGTTGTTGTTGATTCTTCATGTGCACGTTGGGCTATTCTCCCACGTGTTTAAGTTTTGGTAATTGGGGTTTTCCTGTTTTTGGGTATGGGTTGTTGAGAACTCTGTTTTTGATTCATCATCTGGTGAAATTCTGTGAAAGGTTGGATTTTGGGTTTTAAAAACTTTTTAGAATTCTTTGAAATTTTTATTTTGCTTTTTCTTTTCTTTTTTGTAAGCTTGATTCAAGGTCAAACAGCATAACTTGTAGCCGTATGAGATGCATATGGAAAATGACTTTTGAACCTCTTTTTGTTGTTGTACTTGTCAATGTTTGTTGCTATGCATAATTTTGTAAATATATTAATGAAAGAGATTGTTTTGTCTTTATTTCAATTCTCTGTTTTATATTCTCTCTTTTTCTCTTTTGGTGAAAACTAAGTTATGTGAATAGACTCTGGGTTGTGCTAAATGAGAACAATCAACCCATAGGTCCTACTGAAGATGATGTAAATGAGTTGGGTAGCTTCCTTGGTACATTGGCAAGGAATGCGACCTTTTGTCCTCTTAATGTGTTTGATTGGAGGAAACTTGAGACAAAAGAAGATATGTTGAAATATATCATGGTTTGAAATTCGCAATATTCAATAGGTGCGTGTGGATATTTCATATTGTTTACACAAACCTAACTGCTCTAAATTTGTAGGGAAAATATGACATTCATGAAGGTGCAAAAAAGTGGATTTTTCAATCAATTTCAAATGCTTGATTTTTCAATCAATTACAAAAACCAGTTATATAAAGACCATTTTGAACCCTATGAGAATGACGAGCTTCGAATGGAGAATAGGCCGGTTGATGTTCCGGATTCTCAATTTAGGGAACTTCTTAGATATTGGAACTCTGATACCTACAAGGTAAAACTGAATATTGTTCCATGATTTGCTTAAAATGTCTGATTTTTGTTTATTTAGAAAGCATGTTCTTAGGCGAGAAATATAGTTGCTCTTCAGCTTAATTACTATGGTTGCATTTTGTGAATGAAACTCATAATCTGGTTAAATTTTTAACTATGATTCTGTGCTATACTACGCTAGGTACTTTATTTATGGATAACTTGCACACATGTTTTATTTTCATGTCCCAATGCATTAAGTTGAGTTTCTAATCCCTACCTGAATGCAACATGCAACATCTAAACTAGGAAGTAAGAACTGTTCTGATTTTTAAACTAGAAGTAGGAACAGTTCAGATGTTTAAACTACTCAACCAAAAAATATAATTAGACAAAGACAAGTCTCCCGCCAATAAAGCATTAGCCACATACAGTTACAAGTACAGAGAGATGCAGAGGGTAAGAGATACAACTGGTGATCAGGGAATACTCAGTGCAGTGTTAAAAAAAGCGTCATCTTCCTCGCTTTAAGCGAGAAACGAAGCGGAGCGATGGGTTGGTCGCTACCCCAACTAAAAGCGGCTCAGGTACAGAAAAGCGACCGCTTCTCTCTAAAAAGCGAGAAGCGATGAAGCGGTCGGGAGTGGAAGAAGCGATCGCGTCTTGAATTAAAAGGCCCAAACGAGTCTTTTTCAACTAAAAGACCCAAATCGTTGAGTTTTCTGTTTTAGACACTTCTTCAGCAGCAAACTAGGGTTCTAAACCAGCCTTTTCTTCCTCAAAAACAGCTTTCAAGTTTCAACAGGTATGTTTTTGTTTTCATTCTTCTTCATCTTCTTCTTCTTCTTCTTCTTCTTTTTCTTTTTCTTTCTAAACATCCAAAAAGTACAGAAATGCTGGCAAATTTTTTTCAGAAAAATTCTGCCCCGTTTCTGCCCAGATTCTGCCCAATTTCTACCCAGTTATATATTTTTATTCTTAGTTCTTATTGCCTTTCTCATTTTGTGCATTAATTAATGCTGACACAGTGTATCAATCAAGTTGTCACTATGAACAGGAAAAGAAATAATGTGCATCATCTCATCATAGTGTTTGCACCAGAATGTGCATGATAGCACTCTGAGTGTATATTCGACAGTACGTGCATGATAGCATCATCTCATCATAGTGTTGGCTAGACACTTACAGTGTATATTCGACACTATCCTCAATGTTTCTTTTTTGTTGTAGAAAATGAAAGAAACCAACACTGAGAATCGCAAAAAGTTGAGATATCCACACACTGCTGGCAAAAAAGTTTTACTAGAATATGCGAGGTTTGATTTTTTTTTTCTTCTTATTCTTGTAAATATGAACTTGCTAGGCAAAATCTGAACTATTTTATACCACTTTTTATGTAACCAGGAAAAAAAAGAAAGAAACTTCTGAACCTCTATCAAGTAAGGACATATTTGTGGCTACAAGAAAAAGAAAGCCCGATCGAGTATACAAGGCCTCGTATGCGGATACTCTTAATAAAATTGTACGAGTTACAAATTTAAAGTTTGTTGATATCATTTGTCTGTTATTAGTTATTGACTCAATTTTATATACGTTTCAATCTAAAATTGACTCAATTTGGTCTTGTAGGCTAAAATGGATAGAATACAATCAACACAAGAAACTGAAGATGGCAGTCAATCAGTTGACGTGTTTGCGTCCATCATGGGACCTGAGCATCCAGGATGCCTATGATTGTACGGACGTGGGGTTACCAAGACTTCCTTAAAAAGAAAAGTGGGAGATATTGGAACCTCTTCAAGTTCTACCGATGAGATGCTACAACAAAAAATGGTGGAAATGGAAGAAAGGATGCAACAAAGAGTGCAGGAAAAGTTCAATGCACAAAAAGATGCCATGGAACTACAAGTTGCAGTTAACATCAATTCACAACTTAAGCGTCTCAATCCAGACTTACAGGTTGATCCCAGCATGCTGGCTTTCAATGCTCGTTCACATGGAGATGCTTCCTCTGCACAACAAGGTGTTGTGCAACTAATCAATCGTTTATCTACTGGGAGTAATAATCGAGGTCAGTACGTACTCTTCTTCTCTTCCTCCTTCTTCTTCTTCTTCTTCTTCTTCTTCTTCTTCTTCTCCTTCTGTTGCTTTTCTGCCACTGCTCTCTCTGATAAGGCTTTTAACCGAGCTAGTTGATGAAATTTCTTGTTCTTTTTTTTGGTGAAAGTATTGCATTATTCTATACAATTTTGTTGTGGGGCTAAGTGCTCATTTTTTTTCCTGATTTAATATTATCCAATGTGGCTAAATTTGAGAGCCTTTTTGTTTTTCTGTGTAGCCTGCTGTGGTGTTGGCTGAATTCTTTTATTATAATTTTCAGCCAATGTGGTTAAATTTGAGATCTTCTTTTAGTTTTTCTTGGTGCATGGGCAGAGTATTTGGTTGTGCAATGGCCTGGAAGTGGAAAGAACACTATGTTTTAATATTCTCCAACTTGATTACTTGAATTCTTGTGAAACTAGTTGGCGTGATTAGTAGGTTAATTTCCTTGGGATTCGATTCCGGACTTGTAAATTAGATTATATGTGCAACGACTGCTTAGTCCTTTTCTAAAAGGCATAATTGGGCGTGATCAATAGATTAGCTCTACCCCAAAACTAAATCTTTATGCTGTAAGGGGGCCCTAATTTTTGTGGTTATTTTTTGGGAGCTCTTCTTGTACTTTTCTTCAATAGAACTTGAAAGAATGCCTGCTGCACGTTAGTAGTTGCACCCTGGTGGTTGTACAAACTAGTTCAGTAGATCTAATGATCTTTGAACCTTATTCTCTTCCCTGGGTGGGTGTATCCTAATTTCAAGCATTTATTTTGCAGCAGCAGTTTGTTGCTAGTATATGGTTGGTACCAAGAACTAGTACTTCATTTATAACCCAAAAAAAGAAAGACAGAAACAAAAGTCCAGGATACTTTTTTAGTTTAGTAAAATTTGATTGAGAAGTTGAATATGATATTCAGAGATGATCAGGCTGCTGAAAATATGAAACTGACACAAGTTACATTGAGCTGTTGGAGCATACATACAAACTACATAGCAAGGTAATTTAGTAAGCCATCACAAGTTTACTGTATGACTTGAACATAATCAAACAACACAGGAAATTAAAAACACTAAAATACAACAGCTAGCATTAATGAGGGGAGGCTGCAGCATATATGATGAGATTCAAAGTGCTCGCGACTTTATAATTTCAAGGCTCATTTCGCTAGGATCCGTTGCTTGTAATTCAACTTGAATTCCATCTAATTCTCTCTTGAATCTGTCTTATGAGCTCGCGTACACCATCTTCATCCCCACCTTTGATGTGTCAGGAGACCAACCCATTCTCTACTTACAAAGTTACAATTAGAGAAAATTCTACTATAACCATTCTTATTTAATGACTTTATTTATTCTCTTTTGTAGGTGGAGCAACTGAAGAAAGGGAACATGGAGAAGGTGGAGCAACTAAAGAAAGGGAAGATGAAGATAGTGAAGATCTAGACCTTACTTAAGAAGAACTTTGAGTTGTTGTCGATATTCTTGGAGTCTTTTGTTATAACATTTGAAACTTTAACTTTTGAAGTATTGAACTGTAAAACTTATATAATTGGGTTAAAATATTTTGCTATTATCGTTATTCTTAGCTTACTGGATATGAAAGATTATGAAGTGTTTTATCTTTTTATTTATATAATTTCCAGGTTATAATTACAAATATTTCCAGGTAGTAATGTCAATTAAACGTTTAAAATAGCCTAATAGAACCGTTGCAATAAGCACAAATACTGTTGCCATAGACATTCTAAACCGTTCTGATAGGTCTTGCAAACCGTTCCATAAAGTGTGACAAACCGATGCAATTGGCAATTGAAACTAATGCAATAGAAACAAAACCGTTACGGTAGCACAATGAAACCGTTACAATAGCTGTAAATAAACGTTGCAATATCATACATAACCATTGCAATAAACCATATTGTAACAGTTTTCAACCATTGTAGTAAATAATATGGTAACAGTTTACAACCGTTGCATAAACTATATGGTAACGGTTTCAACCGTTGCAGTTGAAATGAACACTCGTTGCTTCAGACAGAAGGAAAACCGTCGCGATAGCTTGATCTATAGCAACGGTGTGGTCAACCATTGCCAAAACCGTTGCTGTAGATCTATTGGCACGCGAGCGGATGTCACGGTCGCTGAACCGTTCCAATACAACTATGGCAACGGTTGGCCTATCAATTGCAACGATTTACCTGCCGTTGCCATAGGCCTGTTTCCCAGTAGTGTGAGAAGCCACTAACTGTGTCAGCATCTAAATAGCTCCCTAAGATCCCTATTAGAAGTACCAGAATCGGAAGTTGGGGCTGGAGGTGGAACAGAATATCAGTGGGAGGGATAGTTGCGCCCTCAGTAGATATAGGGGCTAGGACAGTCTGTTCTGGTGTAGAAGAATTAGGCAGTGGAATAGTCAGGGAAGTATCCTCTCCCGCATAATCAAGTTGAGAATCAACAGCCACTCCTGGGGTGGCATTGCTTTCCTGGCCAATTCTTGCTTTCTTCATAGGTGCCATTTACTGAAAGTTAGAACAATGCACGTGTTAGAGGAGAACAACCTCACATTCAACTCTATCGCATGATACAAATCAACAAAGAAGGGTATTATTCCTAAATGTCGAAGTAACCTCCAACTTATAGATGCGATCGACCACACACCAATAAGAAGGAATCTACTAGACACGGCTCCGAGACATCCTAGGACACTTTGAAACCTTAGGCTCTGATACCAAGTTCGTCGCGCCCCAAGTTCGGGAGGCGCGGCCGGCGCTCAACCGAGTGAACCCGGCCGAGCAAGCCTGCTGGACACTTCCTACCCATCTCACTTACGCTCGAGAGAATACGTGATTTCATTAATTAGACAATAGGAGATCATACAAGTACATTACTAAGCCATTTCATTAACTACATCATTGTTGAGTTGTCCAAAACACATACACCCTACTATTTAGTGAAACAACAATCCAAACACAACATCATCCATGACTTCCCAACACCCATATACAACCCACATAATGTCTACGGAGCCTCTAAGTAGATACAGAAGAAATTACTACAAACGGGCCGGCAACAAGTCCCCGACTATACCTCAAAATATGGCAATCATATAAGCAAAAGATGTATTACATGATCCCCGGAAGGAATGGGGCTCACCAAGACTGCTGGGAAGATGAAGGCAAGCACCTCTAGCTGCGATCAACAGTGTCAGCTATGGAACCACCTACATCCATTAGAAGATGTAGCGCCCCCAGCAAAAGGGGCGATAGCGCTGTGGAATAGTACTAGTATGTAAAGCTAAACACCAATCTTAATAGAACGAACAATGACACAATATGAAATCAAGAAGGGAGGCCGTCATGATATACTATAAGAGCTTCAACACATATCAAAACATCAGGCAAGGATCACATAATTTCCGGACAAGTTCCCATCTTATTTATGTTTGATAATCTCAATGACATGTGCCATAATCCACAATACCACTGTGTTCCTACACGGAGTCCGATCTCGACTCAACCGGATAGGTCATCTCATTTGACACATCATCTATTTCCATAATTTCAATCAATCAATTCAGCACAATTACCACCATGTGTGCGGCATGGTGTCCGATCACGGCCCGATCGGCTAGGCCATCTCACTTGAGACATCATCCTTTCAATCATTCATCTCAATTCACATTTCCTTTCAATCTTTCATTACATGGCACGTGTAACCTCATATATCACATCCTTCTTGGCCTTTGGTCGCATTTCACAATTCAAGTTCCCTTTTACACGTTCAACAACATCATCATAGCAACAATAAGGCCTATCATATAAGGCATGTTCATAGGCAAGGGAAAAGCTCAGGGATTCTAATCATACAGAGACTTCACATATGAATTGGCACAAAAACCTTTATTCAATTTCTTGATATGAGTTCTTAACCTTCCTCACACACATTCTACACTGTCAAGCATACTCACAAAGGAAGATCAGACATGATAAGCAGTTAGACAATCATTGAACATAAATCTATCAACACAACACAATAGGGCAAACGATTCTAGCATGATCAATTTAGGGACTTACACCAATTTCACGGATGCCAGGGGTTCGATTCTAATAAGAAGGGGGTTTATCCATACATACCTCAATAGAGCTTTCCTTAATACTTTAAAGGGGGAGGGGGTTCCGGAATTAGCAACTTCAATCTATTTTAGCAATATCACAAAATGAGACCCACAATTAGGAGAATGATGTGTAATTCTAGATCGCTAAAGCATTCTACCAATCATTATGTGTGCATTGTGTTTCAAGACTCTTTTTGTGTAAAATTATATCATCTCACACCCCAATATTTAACATTTTTAGCTCACAATCTCCCTATACCCTGAGGGGTTTTCAATGTCTTTGCCTTATGCTTCTTATGTTTTGATGATCTAACAAACTTCTTGACAAGAACCAGATAGAGAAACTGACCCACCTGGTATACATTTCAAATGAACAATGTCCAGTCTCATCTCCAGCAAATGAGTGAACAACCACAAGGAAGAACACAATAGGGACCTGGTCCCTTAGGGTTCCGTCAACTGTATAGCTGGAACATAACAGCAGAAAGTGACTATCCGCAACTGTTACAAAGAAGAACACAACAAGGACCTGGTCCCTTGGGGTTCTCTGACAGAAGTACAAGTCAACTATACAGCTGGAACACAACTGCAAAAAGTGACTGTCCGCAACTGTACATGCGACAGTGCAGCAGACAGTGCAACAGTCACTTCTCATTAGGAAGAAGCGTGTTTCAAGAATTGACATCACCATTGTGATGTCTTTTGTAGTGTAACAACCTCGTGAAAAGGAAAAAGTACTCGCTTGTGCATTCAGTGATATCCTCTCAAGCATTAAAGTGTTCATCCGACATTGCAGTCACTGGTGTGTCAAGAACAAGAAGACAACTACACTAAAGGATCAGTTTCACAATGAGTCTATGTGTATCCGTAGTTGAGTTGTAATCTTGTTGATTATTCTTTATTGTAACTCCTATCTTGCTTTCTTAGAAGCTGTGTTTTAGGAAACCCAAAATCCATAAACTTTCTGAGTTTATGTTGTGACTAGGTTTAGTCATAAGTTTAAAGTCTTTGTAACTAGAGAGTCACAAAGTGGCTTGTGGTTAGAGTATCACAAGTTAGTCAAGTTGAAGTCTTTGTAATAGAGTTATTCCAAAGTGGCTTGTAATAGTTAAATTACAAGTTAGTGATGTTGAAAGCCTACAAGTGTAGGTCGTGGTTTTTGTCCCCTTGTGTGGGATTTTTCCACGTAAAAATCCCTTGTCTCTTTTATTTACTACTTCATAAAGTATTCACAATAGAAACTCATAAAGGATCAGGTGCTCTATAGTTTGGTGGACTCATATAAGCTAACAATTGGTATCAGAGCAGGTTCTTTCTAAAAGGTTAACACCTAGAGAGGATCTCAATGGCTGCTCCACCCATGTTTGAGGAAGGACAATCAACCTACAGACCTCCTAGATTCAGTGGTCAGTACTACGGCTGGTGGAAGACTCGCATGCATGATTTCATAATGGCCGAAGATTCAGAACTGCGGGACATCATCTGTGATGGTCCACATGTTCCTATGAAGAAGCTTGAAGAAACTAGACCAATGGTGCCAAAAGACATAAAGGAGTACAGTGATATTGACAAAAAAAAGTCGTAGAAAAGAACTATCGTGCCAAGAAAATCTTGATATGTAGCATAGGACCCGATGAGTACAACAGAGTCTCAGCTTGTGATACTGCCAAAGAAATATGGGAAGTGTTGCAAACCGCACACGAAGGAACCACTCAGGTTAAACAGTCCAAGATTGACATGCTGACCACAGAGTATGAGCTCTTTAGGATGAAGGATGATGAGTCTATACAGGATATGCATACCAGATTCACATCCATCATAAATGAGCTTAATTCACTTGGAGATGTTATTCCCAGAAACAAGCTTGTAAGGAAAACTCTCAGTGTCTTACCTGGTTCTTGGGAAAGTAAGGTAAATGCCATCACTGAAGCTAAAGATCTACAAACTCTAACCATGGATGAGTTGATTGGTAATCTCAAGACTTACGAGATAAAAACAAAGAAAGACAGTGAAAGGAGAGAGCCAAAGAAGGAAAAGAACTTGGTACTCAAGGCTGAAAGCAGTGACTCAAGTGAAGAAGATAGTGATATGGCCTATCTTACTAAAAGATTTCAAAAGATGGTTCGAAGGAATGGCGGTATACCAAAGAGGGGCAGTTCAAGTAAGGCAAGGAACAATGATCTCTGTCACAAGTGCGGAAAGCCAGGGCATTTCATCAAAGACTGTCCACTTGTGAAACAGGAGCAATACAAACAGAACCCTGACAAAGCAGTAAAAAGGAACCTGGTTCCTGACAAACGATTCAGTCAAAAAATTGCAGCTGACAATGTTGTGAAGCAGGCTCTTGCCATTTGGGGAGACTACTCCATTGAATCAGAAAGGGAACCAGATGCAGAAAACAGTTCCATGATGGCAGTGGAAATGAAGCAATGAAATATGACTCACTATTTGTGTTGTGGCTCAGTCTGATGATGATGAAGAAGATGAAGATGGTAAGGTAAGTTTCAGGGATGTTCAGAGAAATCTGAAATCCTACTCTTCTAAGAAGTTAAGGTCATTAGCAAATGTTCTAATTGATGCTTATTATAGCCTTGATAATGATAAGGAGATCCTGACCCTAGAACTAGGAGAAGCTGAACAATCTAGAGATGATCTGGTGGTCTGTGTAGTGGACCTAAATGAGACCATAGCTAATCTTGAAAAAGAAAAGGAAGTTCTGAATGAAAAATAACTAGTGTATAAAATGAGAGAGATGACCTGATGGTAGTGGTCGTTGACTTGAAGGAAATAATAGAAGGTCTTAGAAATGAGAAACACACTCTAGAAGAAAAAATTGCATCTACTGAGCAAGAGAGGGATGATCTTTTAGTGATAATCACTGACCTGGAGAAAACCATTGAGGGACTCAATAGAAAACATAGGACTGTGAGTCTTGTGAAGGGAAGGAAGTAGCTAGTGAGACACACATCATGCTTGAAAAGGAATTAACTGATATGAAAACTAGTGTATGTGGTGAACTTGAGAAAAATCGGCAACTTCAGGCTGAATTGGAGAAAGTAAAAGTTGATCTTGAGAAATCTCTAAAGTGGACCTGGTCCTCAGATCACTGCCATGTATCTCAACAATAGTGGAAACAGGCAGGGAATTGGGTTCCAAAGGGAGAAAACTCCTTACAACCCTCACAACAAGTACGTCACTATTCCGGATAACTGGCTGTGTACCCACTGTGGGAACAATGGGCACTTTAAAGAAAATTGCCAGGCCAGGGTTCAATTTGTTCAGAAAAACAAAGTGTTTACTGATAAAGTGACTACTAACAAGGGACCAGGTACCGCTCGCAAGAAATGAATGTTGCCTGCATGGACTAGAAAAGCTCTTATGCATCCCTTTTATCATAACAAGGGACCCAAACTCGTTTGGGTTCCTAAATCTAACCCATAATTTGCATGTGCAGGGAACAGTGAGGGGAAGCGGACTGCAATGGACCATGGACAGTGGATGCTCAAAGCACTGACTGGAAGCACAATGCATTTCCTCTCACTGAAACCCCTGCAGGAAGGGAATGTATCTTTTTTAAATAAAAAAAAAAGGAGCGGATACATTCTCGGTGTTGAAAAGTTGGAAAGTCTCTTTAACACTCAATTGAGAACGTGTACTGTGTGGATGGCCTGAAGTACAGTCTCTTGAGTGTTTCTCAAATCTGTGATAAAGGAAACAAAGTAGAGTTCTTATCAAAAGTGTGCACAGTTATCAATCTGGTAACTGGCAAAGTGGTCTTAGTAGGCAAAAGAAACAAGAAAATCTACGTTGCTGACTTTGAATCTCTATAAGCCGGTGATATGAGATGCGTGAAGTCAGTGGATAATGACGCAGAACTTTGGCATGGAAGATTGGGGCATGCAAGCTTCTCACTTCTGAATAAATTAACTCAGAAGAACCCGGTTCGTGCTCTGCCAAATTCAAGATTCATCTGGACACTGACTCTTAGACCAAAGGATGAGACTTTCGAAGTATTTATGCCCTTTGTCAAGAAGATCCAAGTGAATATAAAATTGAAGGTAGTATGCATCAGATCTGACCACGGGACAGAAATTGACAACGCCAAATTTGATGAGCTTGTAACAAAAGTGGAATCACCAAAAACTTCTGGGCAAAAGCAATAAACACTGCTTGCTACTTGGTGAACAGGTGTATAATCAGGTCCCACCTGAACAAAATCCACTATGAGCTGCGAATGGAAGAAAACCAAAGACAACTCTCTGAGAACCTTTTGAATGAAAATGTCATGTTCTCAACAACAGGAAGGACCAGCTTGGGAAGTTTGATGCAAAAGGCGATGAAGGAATATTTCTGGGATACCTTCCACAAAAGCAAAGGCCACAAAGTCTACAACAAAAGGGGACACTGGGTGGAAGGAAGTGTTCATGTGTTACTTAACGAGGCACCTTCCTCTAACAAAGGAGGAAGTGATGATCAATATAATGAACCATCTCTGGTCTCTGGGAAATATCTAAAGTTTTAAATGGGAAGGCTGATATGATGAGTAAGATGAAGGAGACATGTGAGAGACAATGTAACATCCTCTTTCACGTCTCACAAGGAACCTGGTACCTCAATTACTACCACTAAAGCTGAAGAAAGCATGGAGATGTAGTGCAAGGCACTCCACAAGTAACAAAACAAGAAGTGAAGGGAAATCCAATTAACCTACCAAGTTCCTCTACCAATCAAACCTCAGTCTCAAACTGGAAACACCAAAAGCTCCTATCTACCTGATAACATAATCACTCCTCTTCATTCTGGATTTAGACAAGAATCATAAATCAAGAAAAGAGAGGAAATTCCCTATTCCCTTCTGTATTTCCACTCCAGAATAGAATCCAAAACCAAGTCCCACAGAATCCTACTTGAAGGCTGCCAAAAGAAGTTTGAGACACCTTAAGGGAACACAGGACCTGGTCCTGTATTACCCCTTAGGTGACAGTTTTAACCTTATTGGGTACGCTGATGTTAACCATGCAGGTTATCTTGTGGACAGGAAAAGCACTTCTGGAATGATTCACTTGCCATGATCATGTCTCATCTCTTGGAGCACAAGGAAGCAAAACTCAATGGCTACGTCAACAAGTGAAGCAAAATGTGTAGCGGCAGCATCCTGCTGCGCTCAAATCCTATAAATTAAGCAGTAACTGGAAGATTTTGGAGTATTCTCTGATGGTATACCTTCTCTATCCAGTTCATAACAAGAGGAACAAGAACATTGAGGTGAAACATTATCTTCTGAGGGTCAATGTGGAGAAAGGGTTGATCTGTGGAAAGCCCTGTAGCACAAAAGACCAAATTCTAGGTATCTTCATCAAAGCATTGGGTAGGAAACATTTTGGAAGAAACAAGGTGAAGCTGGGGTTACTAAAATCTAATGGAGAACCTGATTCTCCATCAGTTGGCTATGTAAAACATCTTCAGGTAAAATTAGCTAAAGTGTTTTCTGGCCAAGCCTAACTCACATCGATACCATTGCAGGTAAACACGCATGACGATCATAGAAGCTAAAGGTACAATTATGAACTGCGAAAAAAGAGCTGCTAAAATCTTTTTTCAAAAAATTGTTCGGGCATCAGGTTCCTGTACCACAGGTTAGTAGTAATGTGTTTGTTCTGCATGCCTTCTCAAAAATGTTAACAAAATTAACTCAACTGCCACATCATCTGACTTTTCAAAGTCTGCATGTCATGTCTTGTCTTTAAAATCCCTTCATCCCCTTTGCACGATAACCTGCCGTCGTTTTCAGAACTATTCAGAACCCGTTTCTCTTTATTCTCATCATTAGCCCTTCTTCCAATAAAACTTTCTTTCTCTCTCACAGCAAGTTATGAACCTTCATCTCTTCTGTATATCTGTGATCCTCTCTTCATCTCTCTCTCACTCAACTTACCTACCAAATACTCCTAAAATGGCAATCGAACGATCGCTTCCTTCTCCCACCATTAACACCACTTTCACTTCCCTATCATTCCCATAAATTCACGATTCCACTCCTTCCAATACTACTGTATCCACACCTAGTTCCTCCTCTTTTCCTATAGTTTTTCCTTTTCTAATAAACCCTGCTTCCCTTCCATGTATTGAAAACCCTATCTCTAGTCATTCCTCTGATATCATCAAAGAACACTCAGGAGGCTTTACCTCTCAAGTGTCAGAGGTCTCTAAGGATGATCCTGATCAGTATCTAAACTCCTCCATCTTGGACTTAGTGACTCTCACAGAGTCACCAGAAAAGGAAGCAGCGCATAACATCATGGTTGTTGCTGCTAAGAGTCTGATGAATGAAGGAGCACATCTATTGTCTGAGTATCAGGGGGAAGAAACTCCATTCATAGGCGATGTAAGAACCATAACACTCCTCGAGTCTTTGGATCATAAGAAGATCCCAGAAAAACCTGCTGAAGAACCTGATTTTCATCCAGGTAAACCCACTCCTGCACCTCCTGATCATCCTAAGCTCTTAGAATCCTCCTCCAAGTCACCCATTATTCGGTTGCAGCAGAAAGAGGGCTTCGAGTCTACATTGCAGAAAAGTAGGAGGAGTGTCAAGGAAAGGAAAAAGAGGTTGATGAATCAAGGGGAATTTGTTACTGACAAGAGCGTTCCAGTAGGTGGGGCTGACAAAAATACTCTAAAGGAACTTGGTTACTTAGTGAAACAATCTATAAACACTCAAAAGTCTATGGATAAAGCTTCCGATGAAGCTATCGAGGAACAAAATGGTGCATCCGTGAAGGGCAGCAGCAAGTCTAAGAAAAGTCCAGTTGAGCAAGCCATGTCTGGAGATGATACTGTGGGGCTAGTAATTTGGAAAGGAAAGTCTATTAAAGGATCCAGAAAATAATTACGGGAAACTGTAAGGGAACCTGGTTCTCTAAGGACAATGCCTAGTGACAGTGGTATATGGCAGGAGAGATTAAGAACTCAGAAAGCCTTGTGGATTAGAAAAGGTTCTCAAAATTCCATATGAAGGAGTAGACATTGTACTCGAAAATCACATATGTGCGCTAGTAAATGGAGTAGACATTGTACTCGACGCTTCAGCATTAGAAAAGGTTCTCAAAATTCCATGTGAAGGAATGTCCTCAGTCAAAGGTGTCTGTGGTGTCAACTTTAGGAGAGCTATCATGAAAAAGCAAGCTATTCAGCAGGGGGAATAGGTGCATAAGAAGGTATTACTTCCTGAGTATCCGCTTCTTTTTGAACTAGTCAATAAGGTGCTCCTACCTCGTTCTGAGAGGCGGTCTATTGCTATAAAATCGGATATGGTCTTAATGGAGGCGCTTGATGAGTTTGTCCCAATCAATCTACCAGCAATCATGATAGATCATATGTAAAAGGTGGCGAACTTTAAAGGTGCGAATCATGGGCTACCATATAGGTTTCTTCTCACTCAAGTCTTCAGATTTTACAAGGTCCCCTTGGGTAATCCCAGAGTGGGCACACGCAAGCAAACCTTCTCTAAAACCACTCTGGAAGAATGCGAGTGCGTAGAAAGAGTTGGTGGAAGCATCTCGACCATTTCTCAGCTGATCAATGCTCAAAACGCAGCTTCTGAAGAGATCAGAAGGTTGAGGGCTCAAAATGCCATACTGGAAACTCAGCTCAGTCAAGCAGTTAAAGGACCCGATTCCGTTACTGAGGAAATTGCCCGCCTGACAAAGGAAAATGATAAGCTTCGCGCAAAACTGCTTGAAGAACAACTGTCTGCAAATGCCCGACTGGACCTGGTTCTCAAAACCCTTGCTGCCTCCTCTTCCAAGCCTCCTTCTTCTAGTGCCCCCTAGGATCCTCTCAGTGGCCAGCTATCTTTTGCTCTAGTGTTTTGTGGCTGTTGTTTTCTTTTTGTTTGTCTTTTTGTGATGGAATGCTGGATTTCACCATTAATGCTCCTGTTTTGCTCGGTCCATTGTTAATATTAATGAAATAGCTCCTCTTTTTGCCTGTACAATACTATGGCTTCTCTTTTCTGTCATGTTGTGTGTACATAAGTGGCATGAGTCGGCTGTGTTAGACTTCTTTATGCTGATTTCCTGCTTGTGTATCTTTTTAATGATGCCAAAAGGAGGAAAAGGCAGGGGAACTTGTGTAGAAACTTGATGCAAATATAGGGGATCTGATTAAGGGGGAATCAAAAGCAAAAGGTCAGGCAGAACTTGTGAAGTTTCTGGTACATTATCTGGTTATTTCTGCTCGAAACAAATGCTATCAATGCCTAAGTTAGATCAAAAGCAAAAGGTCAGGGGGAACTTGTGAAGTTTCTGGTACTTTATCTGGTTATTTCTGCTCGAAACAAATGCTATCAATGCCTAAGTTTGTCATCATCAAAAAAGGGGAAATTGATGTGTTTTCAATGTCTTTGCCTTATGCTTCTTATGTTTTGATGATTTAACAAACTTATTGGCAAGAACCAGATAGAGAACCTGACCCACCTGGTATACATTTCAAATGAACAATGTCCAGTCTGATCTCCAGCAAATGAGTGAACAACCACAAGGAAGAACACAACAGGGACCTGGTCCCTTAGGGTTCCGTCAACTGTACAGCTGGAACATAACATCAGAAAGTGACTGTCCGCAACTGTTACAAAGAGGAACACAACAGGGACCTGGTCCCTTGGGGTTATCTGACAGAAGTACAAGTCAACTATACAGCTGGAACACAACTGCAGAAAGTGACTATCCGCAACTGTACACGCGACAGTGCAGCAGTCACTTCTTATTGGGAAGTCTTTTGTAGTATAAAAACCTGGTGCGAAGCACAACATATTCACTTGTGCATTCAGTGATATTCTCTCAAGCATTAAAGTGTTCATCCGGCATTGAAGTCACTGTGTGTCAAGAACAAGAAGACAACTCCACTAAAGGATTAGTTTCACAGCGAGTCTATGTGTATCCGTAGTTGAGTTGTAATCTTGTTATTTGTTCTTCATTGTAACTCCTATCTTGATTTTTTAGAAGCTATGTTTTAGGAAACCCAAAATCCATTTACTTTCTGAGTTTATGTTGTGACTAGGTTTAGTCATAAGTTTAAAGTTTTTGTAACTAGAGAGTCAGAAAGTGGCTTGTGGTTAGAGTATCACAAGTTAGTCAAGTTGAAGTATTTGTAATAGAGTTATTAGAAAGTGGCTTGTAATAGTTAGATTACAAGTTAGTGAAGTTGAAAGCCTAAAAGTGTACGTCGTGGTTTTTGTCCCCTTGTGTGGGATTTTTCCACGTAAAAATCCCTTGTCTCTTTTACTTACTGCTTCATAAAGTATTCTCAGTAGAAACTCATAAAGGATCAGGTGCTCTATAGTTTGGTGGACTCATATAAGCTAACATACCCATTTATCATACATGCATGCAAGATAAAAACTCCAATACCCACATACTTTCTTGATAATTACCCATATTTTGCTAAAATTCAAAATTAAGGGTTAGGGTGTAGAATCTTACCTCAAGGATGAAAATCTCGTGTGTTTTTCCTTGATAATCTTCAAAGATTTGTGTAAGAATTGAAGGATGCTTTAATGAAGATCACTTTCTCACTCTAGGGCTCCCTCTCTCACTCTATAACATCAGATTTTTGCTCAAAAATGACATGTCGCGTGTATTTAATAAAGTTGGGTCGGGCTATAAAGATAGAAGAATGGATAGTCCAAGATTCCGGACCGGGCTACAGACCTGGCGTCGCTAGCTTAAAGCCTGGTCTAACCGTGAATAAAAATTTTAACTCCCCAACGCATTGTTCAACCCAAAACTCCAAAAAATGCAACGTATTAGCCTACCTTGACACCACAAAACCTTGAATTGCATAGCGAAGTTTTTCGGGGCCTTACAGTAGAGTTGATATCAATGATCACCGTATCAACGATCTTGGATCAATTCATCTCAAATTCATTCTTCAAATGACCTGCCAATCAAATTGATTGTTCTCGTACATATAACTTGGCATCATCTGCCACGTGTCAATATTTGGATTTTCTATGTGATAGGCCCACTTTCTTCTAATACAGATCCTCTCCCCCTTCCCTCCCCCCTCCCCAAGGCTTTCTAGATAATTATTGATGAATATTCGATAATTTGTAGAGGATTGGGGGAGGGGGAAGAAGCGTGTATGACACCCTAATTCTAAATCTTGGTGACGTGTTCCTGAAGTGAAATATAATCTGCCATTTCTATTTATGCCATGTCATGACCCAAAATCCTACCAAGTCGTGATGGCACCTAACTCATCCCTCTAGGTAAGTCGAACAATAAATAGCAGAAGTTGAATTCAATATAATATTCCAAGGATTGGTAGTACAAGTCGAAAAATAATACAACATATGCTTGAAGTTTAATAAACAGCATTATAAGTCCTAAACTACCATGAACAAATGGTAGCTTGAATCTAGAATGCTGGCACATCCTCAATCTGTGCTCGTATACATGTATTCTTGTATATGTTTTTCTGTGATTCACCTTGTTTGGCAGCATGTGAGTTTCCCGTACGGTTATTGTGATTACTGGCACGTGAGTTGTTCGTGCGGTTATTATGATTTTTGGCACATGAGTTACATTGTTCGTGCAACAAGTTAGTTGTCCATGCGCTTATTGTGATTATTGACACGTATGTTATCCGTGCAGCATGTGGTTGTGCGGTTATTGTAGTTATGACACGCGAGTTGTCATTGGTGGTTATGTTGAACTGTGTGTCTTGAATTGTTATACATGTATGTCTTCCCTATATGCACTATACACGTATGTTGTCCGTGCAGCACGTACTATTGGCCTTACCTGTACTCTATACCTAGTTTTGGTTACTGTTTTTTACATAATTGTACAAGTTTGACTAGCGATATTATAGACCTCTCTCGCCACTACCTCACCAATGTTAGTCGTGATACTCGTTGAGTACATGAGGTTGATGGTACTCATACTACACTCTGCACTTAATTGTGCAGATCTGGGAGTTGGACCGGGCTGAGCTTCAGAGATTGTGTTGCTGCTATGGACACCTGAGGTAGGGATGCATCCTGATCGCACTCCTTAGTGTCTCCTTCTGTCATTTTTATTACTGTATTTGATTAAGTAAGTGTATCGCATTTTCAGATTTGTACTCATAGTTAGAGCTCATGACTTAGTATTACCAGTTTCTAGGGGATTATGTATTGATTTGATTTCTAATTATAGATATTTGACTTCAGTTGCATTAATTCTGCAATTTATTATTATATTTTCATTGTTATCTATTTATTGGCTTGCTTAGCGAGTGGGTTAGGTGTCATCACGACCCGTGGGATATTGATTCATGACAGTTGACTCCTTAGTGGAGCCGATACCAACGATCCCGATGTCAATGAGCTTGGTTCAATTGATCTCGAATTCATTCTTCAAACGACCTTCCAATTCATTGATTTTTTTCGCGTACACAACTTGGTATAATCCGCCATGTTTCGGTATTTGATTCGTCCACATGATAGGACAACTTTTCTTTTTTTTTTTTTTTTTGGTTTTCTACCCGGTCTCCGGTACCCGCATTGGAGCCCGACTATATCAGGATTCGCGCCTCGTAGGGCCCCATTCGGGGGAAGCACTCCCTACCAAGGATTTTTCCATACCCAGGGCTCGAACTCGAGACCTCTGGTCAAGGGAAGGCAGTTCCATCCCTGCACTAGTGGTCCACTTTTCTAATAATACATAGAGAGCCGGAGATGTATCATGTGATTGCATGCTTTAATTACAGGGGATTTTCAATGATTGGCGATAAAGATTGTTTTACCGATACTTTTGTATCTACTCTCGCAGTTTGCATGAGAAAAAGAATATGAGCCCATAGTATTGCTAAAGTAACAGGATCCAGGTATTTAAATGTTCGCATAAAATATTGTATTCTGGTTTTTTAAAATCATCTATAATTCTCGTGATCCGTACTTTTCAATCGAATAGTTATTTTTCAGTCTTTGAGAATTGATTGTTTATTTCTCCATTCTGACTGATCTCATATTAGTACTAGTACATGGTTATTTAATGTTGTGTTCACATTTGGCTTTCTAATTGAGTTTTAAAAGTTTGTACTGCAGTACAGTTATTGGGCAGTACGAGTGCGGCAATATGTTTTATTAAAATGGTGTTAACACTAGTAGGGAAGAGTTAACAAATACTCCGTAGTCTTTAAGGAAGTGTTTATTATTTTATTTTTTTAGTTAATAAAAGATACTCCTTTTGTTTCAATTTACGGGGATATAATTTAACTAGCTATGAAATTTAGGAAAGTAAAAATTTTTGTAACTTGTGGTTAAACATGTCATAACATTTATATTGATATAAATTTTTTGAAACTTATGATTTATTTTAACATATTATATTATTTGTGTGACTATAAAAATTTATCACTAATAGTAAGATGAGAAATTGACGTTATAATATTTCTCAAATTTGAAAAGCCAACATTTGAACTAACAAAAGATTAGCATCATGTACAATGAGACTATGGGGCTCCAAAAGGGACAACCTAATAGAAAATGTTAATAACCAATATCTCTTGTTAACATAGCTTTACTTACACTATCAACGACTGTTTTTGTTTGACCGAATATGTAAACATGTATAGGTTCTACTCATTCCACTACAAACTAAATCTCAAAAATTTCAACCTTTCTGGTAACCTCCTCTTTTTTATTTTTATATTCTTCTGTCTAACCTCAGTTAGATCACATTTAGTGCACCTAAATGTAAAAGATAGACAGTATATCCTAAGTTAAGACGATAATAGTGGAAAGCTTATTGATATTCACAAAAATAAGAGGGTGATGTATTTTCTTCGTTTTGTTAATACATTTCCTTCGTCTTGTTAAATAGTTCACTTACATGAAAGACATTTTGAGATCCATTCTGCTTTCAGTCCACAAGACTTAATTAGCAGAAGGGTATTGTTACAGAATGCACTTGCCATTTCATGAATGTACACATCATAATTATAGATAACAGATTTGTAGAGATTAAGAGCAGATTTCTTTTTATCTATCTAGTAACCTAGTTGTTAATTCTTCTCATCTGAATTTTTTGTAATGCCCAAAAAAGTAGTTGCTGAGCATTACGTCCTCATTCTGGCTGGCTCTAATTTAGATACGCGGATGTACAAAAATTTTTGGAAGTGTATAATATCTAAAGTTTATGCTTCAAAGATGGTACAAATGTTTAGGAGAGTGGAGAGATGGTGAGTAACAAATTGAAAATATTTATGGGGAGAAGACAATCATAGTTATACAAGACCCAATTTCAAAGTATCATATCTCCCATCTCATAATTGAGTGAGCTATGAGCTATACATCAAATAAAAACTCTTTGAGGCTAGTTTTCAATGTTTCAAACCGTTTGTCAATTGAAATTTTCTACCAGAAGTTATGACCTTTTTACTAAAGTATAACAGCGCAACAATTTGATTCTGCAAAAATCTCCTACTGTGACATGCTCCGTGACATGTAGCACGACACAACATGCTAAATATGGGGCCAAAGTGTAAAATATCAAGTCCCTGAAAATTCCTCTTTCCATGGGACGCCATGCGACGCATGCTGCGATGCGGCAGGCTATATTTTTGCATGTTTGACCCTAAAATGCATAAAACAAAAGGACACTTCGAGGAGAGAGGATCCATTTTATTCTACAATATTTTGGAGGGCACAAGATTCATAGGTCTTACGAGTTATGACTAGTGTCTTATTTATAGATATGCAGAGCTCCATATGTGGGAGGCTACAGAGGCATTTAGGAAAGTATTTCCTTCTTTCATTTACTCTTCGTGCTATAAAACTAGAAGTAGGATTCTGCCATTTCTCTTGTCTTTCCTACGCGATGTTGGGAGCATCTTCTATGTTTCAACATCTATAACGACTTGGCCGGTCGTTTTGCATATTTAAGCCCAGTTTTCCTAATTGATGTTTCTTGTGTATGTGTTTGCTATTTAATGACTTGCGGGGATGGTTGGTTTGATCACGGGAAAGTTTGAGAGGAATTTGAGATACTTTGTCTCATTTTGGAAGCTTAAGTTGTAAGAGTTGACTAAGGATTGATTATGTAAACGACCTCGAATTGGTGGATTTGAGGGTTGGAATAGGTTCCTATGGTGATTTTACACTTGGGTGTATATCCGGATTAGGATTTGGGGCTTCCTAGGTTGATTTGACTCTATTTGACGAAAGCTGGAAATTCTAAGGTTTGGAAGGTTCATGGGGTTGACCAGGGGTTGAATTATTGCTTGAAGGTGTCACGACCCAAAATCCACCTAGTCGTGATGACACCTAACCCCAATATGTAAGGTAATCTAAAGATAGAATAATGTAACTCAAATGAAAGATCATTATTAATATAAATAAACTAGCTAAATTCCATACACCATCCTAAGGGTTGGTAGTATAAATCATGAGCCACTAAGATTTAGATTTACAAAGCTGATACAAAAATAAATACAACATCTATTTGGAATATACATAAACATAGTACGAATCCAAAGCTCTTAAAGACAAGTGGTAGCTATATCGAAAAAACAAGTACACTTTCAATGCCAACTTCCGTCATGCACAGCAACTCAGCTCCAAAATCGGCATACAAGGTGAAGAAGTATTGTATGAGTTCAACCAACCACATATACTCAGCAAATATTATAACTAATCTCGGTGAGGTAATACTGTGAAGAATTATTGATACTCACTAATACCATGTTCAATTCCTGAATTTCATAAGTACATGACAATGGTGTCATCTACTCATATAACATATATAAACCACATCGGTGCACAAAGAGATGATGTGCTAAGTCCTGTATCAGTTAACAATCGAGCATATAGAGAATATATGCGTCCAGTATCATTAAATCATCAAACTTGCATATAGAGAAGATATGCGTAAAGTATCAAATAAGCCTTCCAAAATTGCATACAGAGAAGATATGCGTGAAACAACAATTATTCCTTCAACAAATGTATATAGAGAAGATATGCGTGTTTAAACAAGTCAAGTCACAAGATTCACATATAGAAAAGATATGTACCATTTCTCATCCCATCAAGTAAGGTAGCATATAGGGAAGATATGCCTAAATACATGTATACATTCCAGAACTAGCATACAAAGAAGATAACTAGAAAAATTATGTATACATCCAAGGAGTTTGCAAATAGAGAAAATATGTAAAGTCCAACCAATGATCAACTTTACTGAAATATACATCAGCCAAAAACCTGTCAGTTTCTCTCAACTTGCGTGTACACCATCAAGAGAGAAAAATGAGAGGGCGACCCTAGGGGCATGGATCCTTATCCACACGCTGCACGATAACTCACGTGCCAATAATAACAGCCGCACAGGAGACTCACGCGCCAATAATAATAACTGCACGGACAACTCACGTGCTATCCTAATGTGGATTCGCATAGACATGTCACGTGCTACCAGTCCACTCCATATCACACAGAAAGCATATATATAAGAATACATGTACATGAACAATGAATATCAAATTACATACTCATGGACTGATATAAGTGACATGCTAATGTATATGAAGGTACGAAGTGTAGTACCATGGCTCAAATTAGGAATTTCATCACAAAATAGCAGTTATCATGTTCAATCAGGGGATTAACATATATATAACCTCTAACATGATCCCATTGGCTCAAGGGGTACAAACACATTCAACATAATGGCATGACGCTTAGCAATCAATTCAAGGCATATCATAACCTAAGCACTACCCCGGGCATGAATAATACCCTGGTGCACGCACATGTGCTCAACCCATCACTTGTGCACAACCCATAGCATGTAGCTATCACAAATAACTCAGACAACAAGTGTATCAACCAAGTTTATATAAGTATCTTACCTCGGACAAGCATCAATACTCTAAAAATGCTTTTCCGGGCGAATCAACCTCCAAACGGCTAGAATCTAGCCAAGAGCAACTCAAAAACATCAAATAATGGCATAGGAATCAAACCCAAACGATAAAGGTCGAAGATCTAATCAAATACTCAAAGTCAACCAAAAAGTCAATCCGGGCCCGCACCTTGAAACCCGACAAAACTCACAAGTTTCGATAACCCATTTGAATATGATTTCAACCATAAAAGTTCCCAAATTCAATTCTGAATCGAAATTATTCATTTTGGAAAAGTTTTGCCAAAACCCCCAATTTCTCTTTTAGATCC
Source organism: Nicotiana attenuata (assembly GCF_001879085.1). Lineage (NCBI taxonomy): Eukaryota > Viridiplantae > Streptophyta > Magnoliopsida > Solanales > Solanaceae > Nicotiana > Nicotiana attenuata. The sequence continues at coordinate 1,095,001 of NW_017670285.1, forward strand.
ATCAATCAAATGCCAAAATCAAATACGAAACAACGTATAATAATCAATGTTGAGTCAAGAACACTTCCTCAAATCCAAGTGGTAAAATATCGCCTCAAAAATCATCCATATCCGAGTTCCAATCTCTAAGTTTTATGAAATAAATAAAACCCTCGCAATATAAGCTTCTTCCCAGCACTTTCTTATATGCGATCAAACTACCAGTTCTGTGGCTCGCTTCTGCGACAAAAACCTCGCTTCAGTGAGTACCATTAGAACCCCGACGTCTCTTACCTGTGGACCTTCTTCCGCTTCTGTGATATCATGGGTGCGAGCAAATCCCGCTTCTGCGCAACACCTCTCCCGCCTGCCTTCTCGCTTCTACGCTAGAGTGACCTATTCTACGATCCCACATATGGGCCCTATGCTTTGCATCTGTGAACTATGGCCAAAAATCTTGCACCTGCGGACACACACCTGCAAAAATAACCACGATGGTGCTAAGACACCAGAACTGAAATGTCGAACAAGGTCAAAATGATCTGTAACCACACCGAAACATACCCGAGCCCCTTAGGACACCGTCCGAACATACCAACAAGCCCCAACACCTATAGCTACATACGATGTAATCCGTGCACCAAATAAGCAAAAACTCGAATGTAACCCATGATGGAAGGAGAACCAAATGAGAGAACCATCCTGCAAGCTCAACAGGTACCACCACAAAGCTCAATGCTATGAACCCATCTCAAAGAGGAGAAACAAAACACATGAAGTAAGCACAAAAGAACATATCCCAACTTAACACCGCTATGGTGCATAACCAGATCAAAATTACGGGTCCGCATAGAATATCCAATGCAAAAATTCTCATACCACCAAACATGTGTGTATTAACAGCAAGAACGCGAAGCGCGCGACCATAACCATGGAGAAAGGGATAGCACAATATACCACAAATATAAAAAACATGACCAAGTGCAATAAGCAACTCAAAATCCCAAGAGCCACCTCGCTTAAACTTCGCCACAAGGGCTAAGCAAAACCACATTATGTATCATCGTGTTACTCGCACTCTGTTCGGTAATCCTATTCATCAGGAGGGTGTTTGGTACGTTCCATACGCTAGGAGGCATGAGACACTGATATGTTATTTGATATACTTACTTATCATGTTAGAATTCCTTAACATCCTTCCTTAATTAATATGGTATATACTATGCAGGCTATTGGCTTACGCCGTTTCTATTAGATAGGTCTACAAATGCAGCAGCATATAGGCGACGTAGCGTCATTTGTGCACGAGTGGGTTCGTCAGGTTGTTGATCTTGCTGCTTAAATATTAAGAGTTGCCTGAGAGGATGCGCGATTAGGCTTTGATGCTGCATATGTGCTACCCTAGGATCACCATCATACATAGGCCAGGCGTGCCCCAAGCACGTGGTAGACGTGTTAGGAGTGTCCAGAAAGGAAGGGGTGGCCCACGTGGTCGTGGTGTTCTGTGAGGATGGGGTCCCCAGTAAGGGGGCACTGACGCACCCGTGGAGGATATTGGCGATGATCTGCCAGGTGAATTTGCCGAGCCACACGATGTTGGAAATGATATGCCATATTAAGACTGTTATCACCGGGGACTTCACAATTGACCCTAACAGCTCCAGTGTTGATCGCGAACATGATTACGGCGTTTGATTGGGATTAGTATTTTCCTGATATTCCAGAATCATCGAGGGTTGCAGAGGATCGTCCGGTGCGAGATGTGTAGAGTAGTAGACGACTGAGTTATGGATCTTCATAAAGGGATGTTGAGGATACTCCAAGCACATAGAGGGAGACATCACATCCGTTGGAGACATCACAACCTTCATCTAGTCCAGTGCACCCCGTAGTTCCCCCAGAGCATTGTGTGCCTACTCAGACGCAGGTTTGTTTGTATTATCATTACTTTAAATATATTTTAGCTTAATTATTAGTTAATAATATCTATATTGTTTTTATTTTAGCTAGAATGAAAAAGGCACATGGGACTCGTACATTATGGGTCTAACGGTAGGTGGAGTCTGCATATATAGAGCATGCTCAGTTGTGGCATCATGCTCCCTTATCAAATCGGGTTGCTATTGCTCATTCTCATCAGCAAAGTGTGGTTCCTCATTATCGTCGCTCTCATCAGGGAAGGGTGTATCATCTCTAGACTCATCAGCGTAGTTGTCATAATCACTGTCATCTTCCTCACTCTATGCATCTACCAGATCCTGATTAAATATATCGTCTTTGGGAAACTGATTAAGGACAAGACCATCTTGTTGCTCGTTTTCACTGCACAACCAATAAAATAATGAGTTTCTCAAAGTCATACCAACATAATATATTAACTTTATCTCTTAACTTACAATTCATAATCTGTAAATAGCCTATGATGCACATTATCGAGTTGTTGATGACACGCGAATGGCCGGACCAGCATGATCCAAACCTCCAAAATTAGGTATATTACAACTGTTGGTTGGTTCATATCTTGTAAAATTCATATATGGTTGGTACCCCCTTTGAAAGTATAAGTGTTAGTACGAATATGATACATAAAAAAATAATCATACTACAACTAGGAAAAATGAAACTTACCACTCGACGTGTGAATTATATAAACTTGGCAATACTCCATGCTACTGCATTGGGGAGAAATTATGTCCTTGCTCCTCATCGGCCCGTGGAAATAATTTTAGATTTGGCCACCTATTCGGATAAAACTGCTCCAAAAATACCACCAGATGATTAAAGGGTTATCTATATTTTGCGGAACATCGATA
>NW_017670285.1:1098109-1131737 GCF_001879085.1 Nicotiana attenuata
CTTAACAATACTCTGTGAAATCCAATATAATGCAACCCTAATTTTTCGCACTTCAGGCATTCTAGAAAAATTCAGAAAAAATTGAGTAAGCAAATATTTCGCAATGAGCAAGCAAAATACAAAGAATGCTGAAGAATGAATTTTTGAAGAACGAATGTTGGACCTTAAGTAAGTAAATTTTTAGTTGTAGGGGACAATAATTGGTGGGTATAACACATGTATTATATGCATTGTACGTATAGCGCGTATAATACATGCGCTATACCCACCAATTATTGTGGGTCAGAAAATAACAGGCATAGAGCATGAATTACAAGCACTATACCTTAATGAAGAAACTTGTCGTTAAGTTACAGTGCATGTAATTCATGCGATATATATAATAATGTTCTCGAGTCTATTTTTTTACCTATTTTGCTGTTTTGAGTCTAATTTTCTAACATTTTGGTTCCGAACGCTAAAATTAACGGACAACGACCAAATATACTCTTGTACTATGAGAAAATATTTAAATATATCTCTTGTTATACTTTGGGTCAATATACACCCCTTCTATTATACTATTGGTTCAAGTATATCCTTCTTCCTTTAAGTTTATCCAAGGTGGACATCCAATCCTACGTGGCACTAAAATTTGATGAGGTGGATATCACGTGGCATGTCGCCACAGCGCCCCTAACCCATTTTACCCCTCCTTCTTTTCTTTTTCCAACACTAAAATTTCCTTCCCCTCCACCACCATTACCACCACCATGAACAATATTGTATTTCTTGTTAGTCAACTCAGACCAAATGGAAGTATCTGAACAGTATGAGACGGAATTCTACTCATCTGCAAATGCTTTGAGCACTTGGGTCTGCAAAAAAGATCTTCAAAAATACTCTACCTTGGACAAACTTAATGGAAAGATGACAAATTGAAGTATTTTTTTTGCAAACCCAAGTGCTCAAAGCATTTGCAGATGGACATCATTAGTCTCATACTGTTCAAATACCTGATCTGGTCTGAGTTGACTAGCTGGAAATACAATATTGTTTATGGTGGTGGTAATGGTGGTAATGATGTGGAGTGGAACAAAATTTAGTAGTGGAAAAAAAATAAAAGGGAGGGGTAAAGTGGATTTGGGGCGCTGAGGTGCCATGCCATGTGGTATCCACCTTATCAAATGTTAGTGCCACGTAGGATTGGATGTTCATATTGGACAAACTTAGCAGAAGAGATGTATATTTGAACCAATAATATAACAACATGGATATATTTGGACCCAGAGTATAACAAGGGGTATATATAGACCTTTTCTCATAGTACAGAAGTATATTTAGCCCTTGTCCGTCAAATTAAACCTACTATATTCACCCTGCCCTTTTGACCACCCCCCCCCCCGACTTTTTGTCGGACCCGGTTCCCCTTCCACTTGTTGGGTTTTTTAAGCTTAATGTAGCTTAAAAGAGGGTGAATGGAAAATGGAGGGATAATAAAATTTTAAAGTTTCCCTCCTTGACAAAGGGATATTGTCCCATATTGGAAGAGAAAAAGGTTTTTGATGGGTATATATACAATTGCTCTTCTTATAGCTCTTAAAGAGTTGAGAAGAAGGCAAGCCTCGCACCATCGTCGTCGTCGCTCGCTCGGCTCAGCTTCGGCTTCGGCTTCAGATTCGGATTTGGATTTGGATCTGGATCTGGATTTGGATTTGGTCAAATGATTGATTGATTAATTTTTTGGACCAAATTTATTTGTTAATAGTAAATATTAACATAATATTATTAAATATCTATTTTTTGTAAACGGAAAATTAATATTAAATCCAACGGCAAAATTAAGTGACCGTTTTCCGTTTTTCGTTTTCTGTTTTCCATTTTTGTAACAGAAAATTAAGTTTTCTCTGCATTATGAATTCCCAATTTATTGTTGCGTTAATAGCCATTTACGTTATGGCCGTTTTACGTAAATAGACCATTTGAAGAGTTGAACCTCTTCAATTTGAGCTCAACATATTGGCTATAAATAGCAGTCCATTCTCTCAGATTCTCCATATGAATTTCTGAATTCTCCTCCTTTCTTCTGCATTGTTTTAACTACAAAGAACGTAACAGTAAGTGTGATTTGCTACCGATCTTTAGGTTTGCTAAAACACTGGGGTTTGAAGTACCGCTACACCAGTGTGTAATTCGTTCTAACCTGCGAGGAAATAATTCACAACCTTGGGTACTAGGAGGGGATTAAGTTCCTTAAGGAAACACTATGAATTCAGTGGGTTTGGATTAAAATCTTTTTCTTTTACGTTTCCGTTTATATGTTATTTTATCTTCTCCAGAATTATTTTACAAATAAAGTTTATTAACAAGCTTAAGGAACTTAATATTTTATGAATTTGTGTTATACTCACTATTTCTGGAGACTAGAACCTTTGTGGTTTTCTACTCCATTGGAGATTAAAATCTACGTAATTTTTAACGTTTGTTTATGTCATTCTTTTACAGAAATGACGAATGACAACGGGAACCAGACTGTTCCTATGGTGACTGCCATTGCATCGACAAGCCGAACAACACCGGGATTGGCATCTGTAGAAAAACCTGGAAAAATTTTCGGGATTGATTTCAAGCGGTAGCGGAAAAAGATGTTCTTCTACTTGACGACTTTAAGTCTACAGAAGTTCATTAAGGAAGATGTTCCTGTTCTGCCTGATGAAACTCCAAAGAATGAACACTTTCTCGTGACTGAGGTGTGGAAGCATTCTGATTTTCTATGCAAGAATTACATTCTTAACGGACTGGAAGACGATCTGTAATGTCTGTAGTAATGTGGAGACGTCAAAAGAAATGTGGATTGCGCTTGAAAGGAAATACAAAACTGAAGATGCCGAGTTGAAGAAATTCGTTACCGCTAAATTTTTGGACTACAAAATGGTAAATAGCAAGTCTGTATTACCCAAGTCTAGGAATTGCAAGTGATTACTCACGATCTCCTTGCTGAAGGTATAAGTCGAATTAATACTGATGTTGTAAGTATTAAATATATACTAACATAAATTTCATTGAAGGTCTTGTCATAAATGAAGCATTTCAAGTTGCAGCGGTGATTGATAAGTTGTCTCCTTTGTGGAAGGACTTCAAAAACTACTTGAAACACAAACGCAAGGAGATGTCGCTGAAGATCTCATTGGTTCGGTTGAGAATCGAAGAGGACAACAAAGCTGCTGAAAAGAGAGGTCGTGGGAACTCAACAATAATGGGAGCAAACATCGTTGAGGATACTCCTCAAAATAATAGAAAGAGGAAGAAGGCTTCTGGACCGAAAAGCAACCCAAGCAAGAAAGGCGGTTCAATGGAAATTGCTACAATTGTGTCAAAGCTGGACACAAATCTACAGATTGTCATGCTCCAAAGAAAGACAAGAAGAAGGTTCAAGCAAACATGGTTGAAAAGCACGCAGATGTAGATGACTTGTGTGCTGCTTTCTGAATGCAACCTGGTGGGAAATCTTAAGAAGTGGTAGATTGATTCTGGAGCCACTCGCCATGTTTTTGCCGTTAGAGAAGCATTTTCTACATATGCTCACGTTGGACCCGAAGAGACGCTTTCTATGTGAAATGCTGCAACGTCCAAAATTAAAGGATGTGGGAAGATATTTGTGAAAATGACATTTGGCAAGGTGGTGACTCTGAACAACGTCCTTCACGTTCCCGAGATTACGAATAACTTAGTCTCTGCTAGACTTCTTGTTAAGAACAGTTTAAATGTGTTTTTGTATCTGATAAGGTTGTAATAAGTAAGAATGAAATGTTTGTAGGAAAAGGTTACCCCACTGAGGGCCTTTTCAAGCTGAATGTAATGGTCGTTGAGAATAATAAAATTTCAGCTTCTTCTTACTTGCTTGAGTCAAATGATTTATGGCATATATGTTTGGGTCATGTCAATTATAAAACCTTGCGGAAAATGATTAACTTGGAAGTATTTCCTAAGTTTGAATGCGACAAATCAAAATATCAAATATGTGTGGAATCTAAGTATATTAAAAATCATTATAAGTCAGTTGAAAGGAATTAAAATCTTTTAGACTTAATTCACATAGATATTTGCGACATGAAGTCAATACCATCTCGCGGTGGAAAGAAGTATTTCATAACTTTTATTGCTAAAAGTACTTGATATTGCTATGTTTACTTACTTAATAGTAAAGATAAAGCAAATAGACGTATTCAGATAATACAAAAACGAAGTTGAAACGCAACTTAACAAGAAAATCAAAATGATAAGAAGTGATAAGGCTGTTGAATATGAAATCTCCTTTTTGGAAGAAATATGTTTAGAATAATGATTATTCATCAAACAAGCGGCCCCTACGATGCCCAATCCAATGGGAAATTGGCGGAAAGAAATAATCGTTCATTTAAAGAGAGTGAACACATTGTTGATAAGTTATGTTTGTTACAGAAACTTGTGGGGAAAACCGTTATTACGGTAACCGGATACTAAATCGATAACCCCATAGCAAAACACAAATCCTTCCATATTGAAAAATGAAAAGGAAGGAAACCCAACTTGAAATATTTTATAAGTTGGGGTGTTTGCCAAAAGTGCCAAGTCCTAAACCACAAAAGGGTAAAAGAAAGGACCGAAAACCATTGATTGTATTTTCATAGATTATGCGACCAATAGTAAAAGCATAATAGGTTTCTGTCCATTAATTAAGAAAATTCCAACATTCATAATAAATATCGGTTATAGAATCAGACAATGTGAGTTCTTGAAAATATATGATCCATATCAAAAAGGAAGTGTGATCGATTGGGAAAGATCTAAACGACCCCGAGGGAAGAAACAAAAGAAAGTACATTTATCAAGAGATCCAAGACGTAGTTAAAACGTTTAAAGAACGTAGTAACTTCATTTGGACCAATAATTTATGACTTTCTTATTGGAAAATGAGCCTTCTCGAATTAACATTTAAAAAAGCTACTTGTCTTCTTCGGGATACCATTGTGGAAAGAGAGGCAATCATAGTGAAATAGATCAATATTGAACCAAGCCATACAATGGGAATTGGTTGATCCTTCCTAATCTTGCGTGGCCTAGTCGGTACCGCCGCTGAGCGGCCAGTATATTGTGGAGGCAGCCGTGACTTCGCCTTTTGATGCTGTTCCGTTCTTAAATAGATTTTTAAGAGGGAAATAATTGAAGAATGATAGCACTATGTTAAATATATAAGCAAAGACTTGTAAGTCAGAAGGAATGTGGACAAGCAGAAAGGGTTCTTGGAACTATTTTAAGATACATACTCTCCAGGTACAAGAATTGACGGTCTATATCGATGTTAGTAAGCATTAGATGCGGTTTTATGGTCTTGAAATTCATTCAAATGGACCCGTTTAAGAACGCATTCCTTCAAAATGGAGATTTGGAGGAAGAAATTGACATCGGACATACCTGAAGGTGTTGTAGATTCCAGATAAGAAAGAAGTATGCGACTTGTTAAGGCCCTCTTACGGACTAAACAAGCACCAAACAATGGGCATGGCAAAATTTTGAACCCAAATAAATGTTGTCAAATGGTTTTAAGATAAATGAATGTGATAAATATGTGTACATTAAAAAATGTTCCAAATCACATAGTCATTGTTTGCTTATATGTGGATGATATGCTGATAATGAGTAATGACATTGCCAACATAAATGCGACTAAGCGTATGCTAACTAGCAAGTTTGATATGAAGGACTTGGGAGTTGCTGATTTAATTCTGGGGATTAAGATCCATAAGACTCCTCAAGGTCTGACATTGTCACAATCTCATTATATTAAGACAGTACTTGGAAAATTCAAGCACTTAGGGTTTAAAGTTGCAAAGACTACAATTGACGTGAATCTTGCATTAGCAAAGAACAAAGGCCAAAGTATATCACAATTGGATTATGCTCGTGTGTTGGGATGCTTAATGTATATCATAAATTGTATATGACTAGTATAGCTTGTGCTATAAGTAAATTGAGTCGATACATGAGCAATCCAGGTCAATCTCATTGGATAGCAATGAAACGAGTTTTGGGATATGTAGAACATACCTAGGACTCTGCTTTGCACTACAGTAAATATCCTGCGGTGATTGAGGGATATTGTGATGCAAATTGGATCACCGGTTCAACTGATTCTAAGTCCATAAGTGGATATGTATTCACTATTGGTGGAGGAGCGATATCTTGGAAGTTGTCCAAACAAACTTGTATTGCCCTCTCTACAACGGAGGCTGAGTTCATAGCCTTAGATAAAGCCGGTGAAGAAGCTGAATGGCTCTAGAATTTCTTGAAAGACATTCCATTTTGGCCCAAACCGTTGGCACCAATATGCATACATGCGATAGTCAAGCAGCAATTGGAAGGGCTGGGAGCGTTATGTATAACGGTAAATCTCATCATATACGACGAAGACATAAAATCGTTAGGCAACTACTCTCTAGAGGAATTATCACGATTGACTACGTAAAGTCAAGTGATAATGTGTCGGATCCACTTACAAAAGACCTAACTAGAGAGGTAGTTGAGAAATCATCGAGGGGAATGGGACTATGTCCGAGAACAAGTCATTGTAGCGGTAACTTTACCTAGAAGACTGGAGATCCCAAGATCTAGGTTCAAGGAGATCAAACAAAGTCATTAATGACGGTTCAATACTGTCAACTAAAATTTTGGTCCATTCTCGTGATGAGACAATGTTCAATACTAAAGATAAAGCATTAAGGCTTTTTAATGATTTCTAAATTTGATACCGGGTATATCAAATAGTGTATCTACGGGATGACACATTTAGGAATCGCCTAAGTGTGAAGTGTTAGCCACTTCAAGGAAAATTTTGTAAGGCCAATTCTCTACGCACTTATGAAACCAGGTGGTGTTCATGGCTGAAACGAACACAATAATGAGAACCAAAGACGATCAAGGGTTGATTATGTGACTAATGGTTGTCTAGGTATACAACAAAGTTGACGGTTCGAGGATATCAAATCTACTAATTGACCGAGTATATCTGACATAAGTTCGCTACGGAAAGTTCAAAGGGAAACCTGCTTATCAAGATGCGATTAATTTTTGCTTGTGAATCACATAGTTTTTCATGCGTATTTCCGTGATATAGCCATTCCCCATTCATGTGGGTGGGGGATTGTTGGGTTTTTTAAGCTTAATGTAGCTTAAAAGATGGTGAATGGGAAATGGAGGGAAAATGAAATTTCTAAGTTTCCCTCCTTTACAAAGGGACATTGTCCCATATTGGAAGAGGAAAAGGTTTTTGATGGGTATATATACAATTGCTCTTCTTCTAGCTCTTAAAGAGTTAAGAAGAAGTCAAGCCTCGCGTCGTCGTCGCTCGCTCGCTCGGCTTCGGCTTCGGATTTGGTGAAATGATTGATTGATTAATATTTTGGACTAAATTTATTTGTTAATAGTAAATATTAACGTAATATTATTAAATATCTGTTTTTTGTAAACGGGAAATTAATATTAAATCCAACGAAAAATTAAGTGTCCGTTTTCTGTTTTCCGTTTTCCGTTTTTCATTTTTGTAACGAAAAATTAAGTTTCCTCCGCGTTATGAATTCCCGGTTTATTGTTACGTAAATAGCCATTTACGTTATGGCCGTTTTACGTAACAGCCCTTCTGAAAAGTTGCACCTCTTCAATTTGAGCTCAACATATTAGCTATAAATAGCAGTACATTCTCTCAAATTTTCCATACGAATTTCTGAATTCTCCTCCTTTCTTCTGCATTGTTTTAACTACAAAGAAAGCAATAGTAAGTGTGATTTGCTACCTATCACTGTGATTTGCTACCTATCTTTGTGTTCGTTGAAACACTGGGGTTTGAAGTACAGCTACACCAGTGTGTAATTCGTTCTATCCTGGGAGGAAATAATCCACAACATTGGGTACTAGGAGGGGATTAAGTTCCTTAAGAAGACACTGTGAATTCAGTTGGTTCGAATTAAATTCTGTTTCTTTTACATTTCTGTTTATATTCTCCAGAATTATTTTACAAGTACAGTTTACTAGCACCATTTTACACATACAGTTTACTAACACCATTTTCCTTCGTTGCCTCACATTCCAAACTGTTGTCATTTACCAAACAGGAAAAGAAAAAGAAAATTGAGTAATAGAAGTGATTGGGCCTTATTTGGTTGATATTGCAAGGTCTAAAATTGGAAGAGTGTTTTCTGTGAGCTTTCCTTGGTAGCAATCATGACTATCGAGTATCGACGAAGAAGTAAAAGAAAAGATTTTTGCACCTATAATGCTTTTGCAGGATTTTTGACCAAAACAAACATATATCACCAAATACAAGCATATGCAGATCAGGAACCAATATAAGCAAATTCACTCAACAAATTAGATACTGAAAAAAAAAGGAGATTCTAAAATAAATTAAATCGAACCCATTATCACATATGCAAGAACTAGTTCGATCTTCCGTAATTTCTTGGTTTTTCTTCTACACTTGGTGCCAAGAAGATTAACTCCACGACAAACATGTTGCTGTGGACAAAGGCTATTCGCCGAAGATGTTTTGTGGGAGGGGAATAGGGGGAAAACCAAGTTGGGCTGTTAAGTTAACCATTCAATCTCGGGTAAAATGAGTAGGTTTAATTTTAAGCCACGCACGCGTGGTAAAATGAGTAGGTTTAGTTTTCCACTTTTCCGTTTGCACATAAGGGTAAATTTGGCCCATTTCAATAACAACGAGGACATATTTAACCATAACTATTAACCGAGGATAAATATAAACCATTTCGTATAGTTGAGGGACAAATTTGGACATTTTCCGTTCCTTAAAAATGAAAAAGAACAAGAACCTCATTACGAGGCAAATAGTAGCAGAGAAAGGAGCTCAACGGTATACAGAATGATTGTATGGTGGAACTCCAGAAGTTAACCATGAGTTAAGCTGCAAGGGTATTCAATTGGGTATCCAAGCATCAGCAGCCAATACATAATTGACTCTGAAACGTCTTTATATTAAACAAAACATTCAAGCAGTTGAGTGATCAAAATGAAAGAAGAACCATGAACGGTTGAGCCGAGAATAAATTGGCAAAATCTCGAGGCTGAATCGGTTTCTCCCTTTCAATGTAGGATAAACCTCCTATCCACTTAAAAAAAAACTGTAAAATGAAAAGGGTTGCGAGTGAAATTTCTTGGTATGCTCTAAATAGAGTATTACACCATTTGAGCTAACAAGTGAGAGTGCTAGAGCTAATATGGTTTTTCAACTCCACAAATGTCCTCTGCATTAACAGAAATACTGTTGACAAAGTAGAGTCTTTTAGAAGCAAGACAAATAAGCAACTCCGTTTTAATGTCATGCTCGGTAACACAAAGGAAAGCATCATAATTAGGCTGCTGCCTAAAGATGGGTTTGTCTAGCTACTGAACAAAGGGCAAACTACAGCACATGTTCCGGTTTTATTTCAATGGCGGGACATTGGTAATTAGACTAATAAGCCACATCACAACAGAACCTACGATCCAAGAAACCAGACAAAAGACGAAGACACCAGCCAAAATGGTGGCTAATGGAGGGCCTGATGCATCACTGCTTTTGTCTGATCCTCCGGAAGAATTGCTGTTTGATGCTGATATAGGTAGTAGTCTCTGCTTTAGCTGCACACTCACAGCATTATTGAATCTGAACAACAAAACAGACAACCAAAACATTGTAACATCCTTTGACCACAGCACATCTAAGTACAACTAAAATGATATCATAAACCACTGAAGTTGTGCTTAGGAGACATCAGTTGTCGCCTATGTTGCTCGGACTCTCCAAAAATACTTCTGAACCCGTGTCGGATCCTTCAAAAATACACTACTAGTGGAGGATCTAACATGCATCTGGCTGCATATTTGAAGAGTTCGAGCAACATAGGCCTGTACTTTTTGTCCTTCTTGTAGAGCTCCACACACCCATAAAACAGGGAAGTGAGACACTATACGTTGTACGTACAGATTTGGAAAACATATACTGAAAAAAAAGGGGGACCTCTATTTTCAAGCATCCAATCCAATAATAAAATTTGCAGAAGATTTCCAAGGCCTGGATAGTAAAAACAGCTACAGACCTTTTAAGGCATGGCGAAGTAATGCAAGTTCTCCAATGTCAAGAAGTGGCAACTTCATTCACCACAATAACATGATTGGAAATCGGAATTACTTCATGTCATAGTAAGCTTCTCCAGAAACCATACAATGTCATTAATTCAAGTACCTTTTGACAATTTCTCTTTGTTCCGCCCAGAGGTGGTTTTACATCAAACAATTCTGTGGTGAAGGAGAGAGAACGCCTTTGAGATCGATTTTAGCAGATTTATAAATCCTAGCATATTCTCAAACCTTACAACTGAACTGAACAACAGGATTCAAAAGCCTTCACTACTATGCAGTCCGTTTCTAATGGTGCACATAGTATTTATTACTTCCTCTATTCCAATTTATGTGATGCACTTTCCTTTTTAGTCCGTCCCAGAAAGAACGATACCTTTTTATATGTAAAAACAGTTTGATTTCAAACTTCTCATTTTAGTCTTAATGAGATTATTCATAGCCACACAAATATCCATGGCTTGTTTTGGACCAGAAGTTTCAAAAGTTTTTCTTTCTTAAACTTCGTGCCCAGTCAAACTACATAACATAAAATGGAATGGAGGAAGAACCATTGATTGTTGAACTATAGTTATATAGGGAGGATAAACAAGGAAAACTTCTATACACAAAGCAAAAACATTGTGTAGGAAGCCAAAGAGTCGTGCAAATAATGTGAGTTCAAACATTAGCACCCTAGTAATCGAGGAAGCTGGAAAGAAGATTAACGGAGTCTAGGTTTCGATCCCTGCAAAGATAGAAAGGTTAAATAATTTCTCTTCATCTGTTTAAGCCTTGATGGGCAAATTTATCTAGTACCGTAGTGGGAGGACGCAAGCACCCGTTGAAGTAACTAAATTGCGCGTAAACTGGTTCTGGCACCACCTGTATTAAAAAATTTCACACACACTCACTTCACTTCCCTTCCCTCCATACGCACACTCTCACCCAGTTGGTCATTTAACTAGCTGCAGAAGGTATTGTATGTCACCAATGAACAACCCATTAATGCTAGAATTACTACAAAATTTAGACTAAAGAGCAAGTAAAAGAAATAATTTTGAGTCTATAAGAGTGTAAAATTGGAGCATTTGTACCTGAAATTGAAGTGGGCAGGGAAAGCACCGTGGCTCGGACTGAGGAAGGTAACGAAGGAAGTTTGAGGCCTGTGAAGGGGACGCTGAAACCCTAGAACGGCTTGGAATGGACGAGCATAACAATGGACGGACGCCATTTCTGTGTGCCAGACGTTTGCTTGTGTCTCTACTACTAGTTAGATTTTGTGAATTATGAATGAATAATGACAAATCTGAAATTAGTGAATGCAAATAAATGATGGTGACATGTTACATACACAGATTTGTGATGGACCCTTTTATGAATTACTATACCAGTTTAGTTTAAATACGAATTCCTAGGAAAAAAAAGATATACATTAACTAACCATAATTAATTATTATTTTACACATTGAAATATGTAAATAAGGGCAAAAATTAAAAAAATAAAATTAATTCCTTCTTGATTATGTAAATGGTCACTTATTTTGGATCAAAATAAAAAGGTAAAATGTTCACTTATTAGACAAAAGATTCTATTGCTTTTTTCTTTTTATAAATAAGAAAAAGTATTGCTATTGATTTATTTTATTGTTTAGTTCTTTTATTTCCAATTCTGTGTCTAGTAATTACCGGCGTGCCGATTTGCACCGTGCGGGACCCATTAAAGAGGGAAGACAGTCCTACAATAGAAAAATTATTTTCAGGGTTCGTACCAAGAACTCCGGTTAAGTGTGAGGGAATCACATTCATCTCAGCACAATTCTTGGTGATTATTGATTTATTTTGTCTGCGTTTTCCTTATCTCTTGCCTTTTTTTCGATAACTAAATGGAAATAAAAATAATAATAAGAGCTGACTCATCTCATTACTTTGATTATCTAGAATTAGATTTAATTGCTTGGTAGGATTAGTAGTTTAGTATCATCACCTTAAATTGTTAAAAGTTGTAGTTATGTGTACTTTTTTTAGTATTATGTTTTTTGTAAGAGGAAAAAAATTGTTTTTAGCTTGCCGAATAATTGTTTATATTACTGAGCATTTACTCTCAGTAAAACTATAGTATAGAATCTCTAATAACTTTCAGATGGAGTAATGCGAATATTTATAAAAACAAATGGAGAATTAAGAGTACTTATTTGGGACTTGTTATTGTTAAAACAAACATTTAGCTAGTCGATTCAACTTGTTCTTTGACATGTGCTATTGTCTATGACTCTATGTCAAGCTAATTGTGTATGGCCCGGTCAAGGGAATAAACAGATTTGCAACAAAGGAACTTGCTTTTTGTATGTAAATCATAAAAAGAATTGGTTATTAAAAATAGGAATATGGGGAAAGGGAATAAAACACAATCTCCTTTTTAGAAGTATCAGCTCATGTCACCTAACTTAAGCTAATACTTCCTCTATTTCAAAAATATTTGTTCCAAAAAGATTGACATTTTTCAATATTTTCTATAGCCACACAAATGCTATGACTGGTTTTAGATCACGAGTTTCAAAAGTTTTACGGTTACACAAATGCAAGACCACATATCTTATAAGTTTTCCATTCTTTATTAATGTTTGTGCCAAGTCAAACAAAGACAATACTCCCTCCGGTCCATAATAAGGACCAATTTGCTTTTTTAATTTTGGTCCAAAATAAGTATCCATTTATATAATCAAGAAAAAATTCCTTTTGTTTTTTCAAAATTACCCTTATGTACGTATCCCTAAAAAGTCATTTACTCGTCACATTTGAGAAGAGAAGTAAGTGCGACTATAACTATGGTGCGATATTTAATGAATGGTAGTTTAGTCACACTAACTATTTTCGTCTAGAATTTAGTATTTCCTTAATGGGTGTGCTCAAAGCAAATTGGTCACTTATTATGAACCCGGGGGAGTAAATTGTATGGGTGACGGCCGTTTCGCAAACTTCTAAAATCTATAAATTGCAGGGACCCTTTTGCAGAAGCTCCTAAACGCACAAGCTAAAGCTAATAGCTTTACTGTTGAACACCTAGATTATTTACCAATAACTAGCGGCTCTGAACAACAAAAATAGTAGCCTTCACAAACTTAATTAGGAATTAGCTCCAATCTAGCTGTTATAATTCATTTAGAACTGAACACGGATCAGTTTTTCGGTTACTGACTACAAAAGAAATGATCCTAACAATTCAATAACTAGGAACCTCTGAAGAAGCTGAAAAAGGTTAGAAGCATATTAGATGTAGTATCTATTGCTGCTGCTACTTGAAGGTGCAAAGCATCCACAAAGATGGACCTTCTTTCCCTTTTCACTATTTCTCTTCCCAATATGGATGAAGTTCTTCAATACAATACCTGCGTTGCTCCTGGAAAATCTGCTTCTGGCTATGCTTTTCTTTTCATCATCCAGTTTCAGTAACATGTAGTGAAGTTTTTGAACCTCCAATTGTAGTCGTTCAACCTTCTCAGAAACCTTTCTCGCCTGCTCTGAAACTCTTTTGCGCTTGATATTCATGACCTCTTCTGATTCCGCTGAAGTACTTCCTGTAAGAAGTGTGCTTTCTTCTACATTCTTCAGTAAGTGGGCGTTCAAATTGACCAGCTGAACAACCGTTAGCTCAATTTCTTGTAACTGTTCTTTTGCTGCTTCAAAATCAACATTTTTGGCTTTTCTAGCCTTTCTGTTAGTATACAATTTCCTTCTCATGTTATCAACAGTCATCTGAAGACTCATCAATTTCTCAGCATCAGAAGCAAGTCGCTCCTGAATCTGCTTGGTTGTTTCATGACTTGCATCAGAGGACTTCATTGATAACTCTAACTTATCAACACCCAACTCTTTTTCCATTTCTGCTTCTGTGGTTGGATGATTGCTCCTCCAATCCAAATCTTTAAATTGATTGTACCCTGTAGTACCCTCTGTTGGGTAATTTGCCCGTTTCTTCAAGTCCTTCACACTTTGATTGGGGCTGCATCCCTCTGTGGTTTCCCATAGCTCAAGCATCTGATCAACTGCTCTGTCTGCCTCAGAAAAACCTCTTCTTCTAGCTCTTTGTGGTGAGCCATCAGAGACATGATCAAGTGGTATATCTTTCATTCGTATCCTGTTTCGGCCGTCAAAGGATTTGGGTTTCATCTTTTGCCTATTAGGAACATCACCATGTTCAATGCTCGGACTCCTCCTTTCTGCATGTTCATGTTTCTCTAGATCAAAACTACGCCGAGATTTTAATGCCTCAATTTCGCTTCCAGCACTGTCTAGACCAAACTTGTTGTATGAAGATACCTCCAAAATAGGCTTGTTCCCCTCTTCCACTACTTTTTCAACAGCTTTAATCCTGTTCCTCAGCTCCCACAAATCTAGAATGTCTTTTGTCATGACAGGTTGATCTTCTATCAGCTTTCCGTCGCTACTCTCATCAGGATGAACCACGTCATCAACACACTGCAAATATATGCAGAAAAAAGAAATTTCAACAGGAAAATTGCAGCTGATCACAAACTCTCTAGGTAGAAAAGTAGTTTTGAATGATTCTCATATATTCCCGATGTACTTCTAAAAAGAAGTCCATAGAATATTCTTACAAGTCAACTGGGCAACACGAAACCAATGTTTTTTTCCCCTGATAATGGTGGTGTCAAGGCCAACTTGAGCACACCTCGACTAATCCTCACCGGGTATGTGCTATCTCCCACCAGCACAGGAACCGGGTAACTCTGCCCATCAAGGCTTAGGCAGATGGAAAGAAATCCTTTTTCTCTCTGCTGGGATTTGAACCCTAGTCTCTAAGGTTTGCACCTACCTCATATACCACTAAGCCACACCCTTTTGTGTTACAAACCCAATGTTAAAATTAACATTGTTGAGCTAGATCTCCTTCAACAATCTAGATGCAGGTCATGAGTCTAAGTCAAGCAAACAAATCAGTCTATCCCTAAGAGACGAGATACCATACACAGGAAATTGCTCTGAAGAATGAAGCCTCAATAGGATGAATTTCAAAGAGAAAATACTGACTAAGAATAGTATTCAAAGTATAACAAACATATGCTAAGAATAGTTCCCGGATATATCAGGAGATTTTATCCAAACCTCGACTTCACACAGCAATCAAACCACTGATGTTTTAAAGCAAAGGTCATGTTAAAACCCTAAAGGCTTGAGCTACATTCAGGCCCAATAACAGAAATATCATCAGTTGCAGTAAGTATGAGAATAAAAGAAACATGTACATCAGTTAGTAGTAGAAACTACATTACCTTTGATTCCTGAGAGCCAGCTTGCTTAAGCCTCGTGTGGAGGAGCGCATTATGCTCAAGTGATACAACATCATCCCTCAAAGAGGCTATTGCAGGAGCATATGCATGTAATTGCAACTTCAGTTCTCCCATTTCTCTCTCCATTTTATTGATTTTTCCTTTCACCTGCTCAATCTCCGAGCTTTTGGAAGCATTTTCACCTTCGACCCTCCCGCAAAACTTAGTTAACTCATCCATCTTGGTTTCCAGTAACACTTCTCGAATGGAGGAAATCTGGAAATCAAAATAAACTGTTTCTGCTTCTGCCTCCCATAATCCAAACTCATAGTCTTTTTCCTGGAGCTCCGAACTTAGGCAGCCTTCTCTGACTCGTTGCTCTTCAATTTCTTCATGCAATTTATTTAATTCGCCCACCAAATTCATGTTCGGTTCTTGAAGGCGTTCATTTTCCTTGTTCTGAGTTTTATTCTCTCTCGATATTTCAACTATCTTCTTTTCTAGATCTTCATTCATCTTCGAGGATTCTAGACAGTCAGCCTTTAGTGCATCCAGAGCCCTACACAATTCTGAGTTCAAACTTTCAGATGCTTTAAGCTTCTCTCCTGCTTTCAAAAGCCCGGCTTCCTGCTTGCCAAGAAGTTCTTTTCCAGTTGATATTTCCAGCTTCAAATGATCATTAGATTCCTTGACCTCATAAAGCTCATTTTCTAACCTTTGAACTGATTTCTTCAGAAGTAGGTTATCAGTTTCCTTCATTTCCAGCTTCTCGTTAAGTACATCCATCTCCTTCTCAAAGTCAAGGATAACACAATAAAGTTTGCGCATGTCTTCATAAATGGACTTTAGCTCATCAGTTTTTTCAGTACCATAACTCTTCAAAATCGTAGAGAAATTACCAAGAGTTAGTGTCTCAAGTAGAAAACTATCATTTTCCTGCTCCACTACCCCTTTCTCCTCCTTGATCTCTGAGAATTTTGTCAACAATGTTTCGTTCTCATGAAGCACTTGAGAGTATTTCTTTTGTAATTCAAGGTAAGCTGTCTGCAACTCATCATGCTTGACACAGAGAGTCCGAACCTCCACCTCAAGTATGGCAGTTAGTTGACTACTGCTGCTCATTTCTGACTGCAATTTCTTGTTTATCTCTACTAGGTCATGATTCTCTTTCTGCACTGTTACCAGCTTCTCTTCCATGATATTAAGCTCCTCCTCCACAGATTTCTTCATCGACTCCACTTCCAGGCCCTTTGATTTCAGCTCCGCAAATAGAGTTAAAAGAACTGAGTTTTCGACCAACAACTGCTGCTTATCATCCTCATACATTCTGAGGGAACATTTCAGATCCTCAACACTGCCCAAGATATGATGCAGGAAAGTTTGTTCATTTTCCACCTTATCTTCAGACAAAAGGTGAGAATCATTTTCAAAGGCCCTGAAAACTTGATATATCACCATTCTCAACCTTACGATTTCATCTACCAAAATCTCTGCTTCAACCTGCTGTTCAAGGCTCTCATTCTCTACCTCTAAAATCAGTTTGTCAGCCAATTTCAATGACTCAATATGTTTCTGACACTCAATCAAGAGAGAATAATTCTTTTCTTCCATATCTTGTAAAAACTTCTGCAGGATGGAAATTTCAAACTGGGATTTTAAAGCTCTGTTAAATTCTTCTTCAAATTCTTTCTTCCTCCACTTACTCTCTTCCTGCAGGTGATGGATATGGTTTTCCATGTAAATTAATCCGGTCTCCCTCTGATGAGTAATGTTGGTCCTTTCTTGTTTCTCCATTTCAACAGAAACTCTAAGTTCTTCAACTTGTAGCTGTTTTACTAGTTTCTCCTTCTCTAGGCAAGAATACCTTTTTTCGAAAACCATAAATGTTGTCCCCAGTCGCCCTTCAACTTTTTTCAACTGAACAGCTAGGTTACCTCTTTCAGCAAGAATATTGGACTTCTCATTCATCATAAATTGGCATATCTCTTCTAAACCCTTGGCCTTTTCCCTTAGACCTTCAAGTTCAGCTTTTGCACCAAAACAAGAGTTCTCGAGAACATCATTTTTCTCTAGGAGTTTCTGCATGTTCTCACTTACAATTTGCAACTGAGAAAGCAAAGCAGCTTTTTCAGTGACAAGAGTAGATT
Organism: Nicotiana attenuata; assembly: GCF_001879085.1. Taxonomy (NCBI): domain Eukaryota; kingdom Viridiplantae; phylum Streptophyta; class Magnoliopsida; order Solanales; family Solanaceae; genus Nicotiana; species Nicotiana attenuata. Next base: position 1,115,679 of record NW_017670285.1, read on the forward strand.
TCTCTCCATTGAGAATTTGACAAGACTCTTGCAGTGCTCTCACCTTTTCCTGCGATTCCTGCAATTCATCATTTGCATCTGAGAGGGAACTCTGTAAAGTAGCCGTCTTCTTCAAAAGTTCATCCATGTCTTCCAACTTTTTGTGGAGGACTTCTTTCTCGCTTCTGGTCTTCTCACAGATTATCCTGAGCTTGAAGTTCTCTTCATGCAAGCTCTTTATTGAAGAGTTGATACATTCAGGGTTTATACCTGTGGCCTTCACTTGCTCTACTAAAGCCTGATAGCTACTGTTTAGGTCCTTGGTTTCCTCTTTCAAACATGAAATCTCTTGCTGAAGGTTGTTACTTAGTCCAACTTGTTGAGCAACCTCCTCTTCAAGTTTCGCCTTCATCTTCTTCAAGCTAAGGATTTCATTTTCCAGATTCTTTATCGAATTGGTTGAGGATAATTTCAGTTCATTCAGGCTCTTATTTTCATCCTTCAATCGCTTAAGTTCACCTTCCAAACTATTTTTGCATGTTTCCATATCCTTCAACAGCTCAAGACCATTTTTGAGTTCCACGGTCAGAGCTCTCTGCTCTTCTTGTGATTGACAGTGCAAATTCTGCAGAGCCTGAAGGGTGGCTTCAATTTGTGCATTTCTTAAGTGCTCATTTCGCATATCAACTTGAATTTTCTCCAACTCCATCTGCTTCTTAGAGAGTTCTTGATCTTTCGTTGCGATCTTCATTGCCAAATTATCTGCCTCTCGGCACAATGAATGATTTGACATCACCAGCACAACACACTTGTCTTCAGCATTTTTAAGCTTTGCAGCTCCTATTGAAAGCTCACCATTAAGGCGTTTTACATCCTCTTGGGCACAAGATAGTTCATTCTCAAGTTTGGATATTTTGCCCAAACAGTGTTTATAGTCACGGACAGCAGCTTCTTTGTTCTCACTTAGCTCCATCAGAACAAATGTCAGTTTCTTGATCTCAGCTTCAGCTCCATCAGCTCTCTCCTTAAGCGTTCTGGATTCTTCCTGAGCCACCAAGAGATTTTTCTCAAGGTCAGATATTTTTACCATGCATAGCTTATATTGATGATGGACAGCATCCTTTTCAAACTCAAACTTAGAGATCTCATTCCTAAGATTCTGAGCTTCGGTTTCTGCCTTAATTGCATGCTTATTTAGTTCTTTTGTACCTTCAAGTGCTTGACTAACATTAACTTCCAAATTAGATATCCTTCCAAGATACTCCTTATGTTTGCTCAAACTAGCATCTCGTTCAACCTCTAATTTGATAAGGGATTCCTTCATCTTCTGAACTTCATTTTCAGCTCTGCTAGCTCGGTCACTGAACTTCGTGGAATCCTTCTGTGCACTAATAAGCTCCCTCTCTGCAGCAGATAACTGTTCCAGGCATTGCTGATACTGAATGAAGGTAGTTTCTTTTTCTGCTTGCATACCAGCTAGGGCTTCCTTCAGGTTTCGAACTTCAGCTTCAGCTTCACTGACACGCTCCGACTGAACGAGGATTTTGGCCTTGAGATTCTCATTCTCATCTGACAATTCGGGTACTTGATTATGGAAACGTTTTTCCTTTTCTTCTGTGTTTCTGTTCAATCCTTTGCTCAATTTTCCTTCGAGGAACTTTGAGTTTTTTAACATTTCTTCTCCAGCCCCAAGCATCTCAAGTAACTGCTTTAAACCCCACTCACTTGTTCCCTTATCAGAATCACCAGTATAAGTCCCAATCTTCTGTGCAGCATGTATACTCGATGGAGTTAAACCCATCACATCCTGCTGCAAGTTATCTGTGTCAGAGGATGCATGAATCGGGCACCACTCTCGTGGAGTATGTGGCTCTGTATACTGTGTGGAAGATCTCATGGGTGAATCTTCAGCCAGTAGAAAAGGCACTTGGTCAGGAAATGCCTCTGACATGGTTTTATGGGCCTGCCTTAGCTCGCCTGTCACATGATCATATCTTTCAGCTAGTGCCCTGTATGCCCTGTACAACTCCTCAACCAGCTTCATTAGCTCAGGCCTCTTTTTGTATTCAGCCCTTCTTGCAAATGAATCGGCATCTTCTTCAATGAGCTTGATCATTGACTTTACTTTAGCATCCATTTCTGTTGAAATAAGATGCGAAACAAGTTAAGTTCCTCAATGAGATTTTACAAACAAGTGCATCACAAGAAACTTATGCATAATTTTCCAAGTACCACATATAGAAGACAATACAATGATATATTCAACGTAGCAGGAATTATCATGGCATCAAACTCACGAGCTATACGTTGAAGCTTGGGAAAAAGTGATAGAGCATAGACTTAGGGACACTTCAAAAGTGAGCTGGAATCATTTTTCGATTTATACCTGGCAAATTTAAAATGGAGGCTGTATTCTTGCAATGAAAATTTACAGGGAGAAGAAAAAGGACCTACAAATGGTGTTCATTGACCTAGAGAAATCATATTATAGGTTGCTAAGAGAAGCCCTTTGGTGGTATTGGAAAAGAAAGGAATTCATATTAAATATATAGAATGCAATAAAGGATTTATGAAGGAGCTGTCACTAGTGCAAGAGCAGTGGTAAGAGATAAAAAGGAGTTCCCTTTTACTGTACTTTTACATCAGAGATCCGCATTGAGCCCGCACTTGTTTACCTTAGTTATAGATCAGCTAACTAACAATATACAAGATAAGGTCTCATGCTGTCTGCTAATTGCAGACGATATTGTGTTAATTGACTAAACTAATAAGGGTGTCAAACAAAACCTTGACTATGGAGAAGCATTGTAAAGAAAATGTTGTAGATACGTAGAAGCGAGAGTGAATATAGACACTGCAAGTTTAGACAACACAAAAAGGGTGCGGTTGAGATTAAATTAGACGCGATTGTGGTCCCTAAATACAAACAACTCAGTTATTCAGAGCAGATCTTTCAGGAGAACTGTGATAGATGCAGATATTACACATACAATCATAATAGGATGGTTAAATGGAAAAGTACTAATTGTATGTTATGCGTTAAGAGGATATTTACCAAAGTGAAAGGCATGTTCTATAAAATGGTTGTAAGACCAGACACGTTATATGGGAGTGACAGTTGGGCCAGTAGGTTCAACATATCCACAAGATGAGTGTCGTAGAAATGTGGATGTTAATATGGATGTGCGGAATTCATACAAGATTGGACAAAATTAGAAATGATCACAGGCGACAAAATTCGCAAGTAGCACGCATAAATAAAAATCAATCTAATTATCCGGGTTCCAGTTCTGCAAAAAGGGACAGCAACAAATCTGAGACGCCTAGCAGATTATCTGCCCTTTTATCAGATTGTATGTAATGCAGAAAGGAACAACTGCTCCAGATATGAGTATCGGCTTGGTTGTAACTTGTAACCAATTTATCTGCTAGTTTAAAGTAAAGATCCATCTTTACAAGATAAAGGAATAACAGATCTATGCATATTCAAGCACAGGACCACCTGATAGACAACACATCAGATTCCACCCTCATACCTCATGCTGGTAATCCACTCACAGGCACAAATTGCATACAGACATTTGATACACTTTCCCTATAAAAAACACATAAATATCTAGGTTCTAGCAACTTCTTATGCATACACGCATGAATGAAGACTCAAGGCAAGCCTTCCATCACTGACATTCTATCACTTCCAATTATAAGATCAAAATATATGTTTTCAAAAACTCATAGATGTACAGAGGGAGACAAGGAGAAGAGATAGTGCTTTTCTCAATTCATTTGCACAGAATAGGTTATAATAACTCTCCATAGCCATGATTATCATGCAAAATTCCTTTTTTTGCATCGATTGGTCTTCATACACCCCACAGAACATATCTTGTCAGTGCAAAGCGGCATACCAAGTTTTCGTAAGACCAGAAGACACCATCATTTCATTAATTCAAACAAAAGCTTAACATCAAAATAACAAGTACCAAATTCAAACAATCAAATGGCATGAAGTTTGCTTCTCCTGAGGAAGACATAACATGGAAATCTATTCAGAATGAATATTTCTGCAAGGCCAAGAAGAAGAAGAAGAAGAAGAAGAAGAAGAAGAAGCAGAAGAAATCCAAGTGGAGAGCTCCTCACCAGTAAGATTTTCTTGAAAGCATTTTGAGTTTTTTGGAATATGGTTATCCCACCACCAAGAGTACAAGCGTCTCGTGTCAGAATGTAGCAAGGTCGCCATGACTCCAGCAAAGAACAAAAGGGCAATAGGTTTTGTCCTTGCAACATCCTGGTCTTTATACCAGTAAAAGAAATTGTGAATCCACGCCAGTGTCAGAACTTTATATTGCTCAATTATCAAGGTCTAGCAGCTTCAGTTCTCTCACCTAGCCAACAGAACAGCTAAAGAAAACAATTTTGAATTAATAAAGGATCAAGACCTGAAACTATGAGAACATGGATAATGACATCAATATAGCATTGCACCACACCTACTCTGCTTCTGTGCCAGGTATGGACCACCAAAGACACTGTAATTCTTTATTAATCAGAAGGTAAAGCTAAGAAGCTGCAATCTGGAAAACGCCAAATACATGCAAGTCTTTATCAATTTGGCCCCAGAATAATAATGTGTGTAGATAGAAATGGAAAGCACATCATAATTGACAGAAGTATCACAATCAAAACAAGAAAGATTCTAAACAAACTGTGGGATACATCACAAACAGAGGCGAAGCTACACTTTTGTAAGGGTGGTCAGTTGACCACTTTCATATATAGGTAAAGTATTAGGATTTAGAGATATATAATATATATTGAACACCCTTTGTCGAGATTTCTTTTAATACTTATTTCAAGTTGAAATACCCTTGGAGAAATTCCTGGCTTCGCCACTGATCGCAAATCAGGCAACTTCTAAAACGAACAGTTTAAGGCGTCACGCAGGCGTTGCCACCTTTGTCCAAGGGGTGTCACCGGAACTATATGTTAAATCCCCTCGGCTTCTTCCTGTGTTTACTTATTTGTATTTTGACTCCCCTAAGTGAAAATATCTGGCTCCTCCACTACACTTGTCAATTGGTAAAATGAGAGTGGAGAACACCAAATGATGTTTAACCATCAAGATTTATAAACCCCACCACAGAAAGTCAAAGAGTTTGTGCAAATGGACGTGAATAAATGCTGCACAAAAGATCAATCTTTTGATAATTTGGATCAAACAACTAATCAATTTGAAATGTTGTCAAACATATCAAGCAGTTCCCATTAAGCAAAATCACCAATTAAAATGGACATGACTAAGACAAAGGAGAGCAAATGAGACGCAAGAAAATAAACCCAAAAAATTAAAAGAAAGAATGAGAAGAAGCTTACAAAAATACTGAAAGGTGATAAGAGCAGAGTGATGAGCAGCCGTGAAAGTGAAAACTTCATTTCCTCGCAAGCCATTGCATTTCTCATTCACTCTCCTTTGCCCCCATCTGCATCCGCATTTTTGATTTATTCTCCGGTTGGTCAATGTGACTAAAACTGTTAAAGTGGAGACAAATGTGAATTACTTTTATTAAATGCAGCTTTGAATGGGCATCAGTCTTCACTATACATTATACAATACAATGGGCATGATATAAGGTACGTATATTTCGGGATATACACGCTGTTTGTTTGAACTGTTTTTGTCTAAAAAGGTTTATTTTCAAAAAAAATAATTAAAGGCCAACCTTTTAAAACTCTAACAAACAAACACCAAATTATCTAATTTACAAATCTTAAATTAGTGGGAGAGCATACATTTATGTAGAGACATATCAGGCAATCAAATGCACATTTAGAATTTAAATTATGGGTTCAGATTCAAAATTTTATCACGTGTACTTCAATTTGTTTTAGATTCTGCAAAAATGGAAATTCTAAACTCGATTTCTTTGTGGTTTTTGGAGAAAAATATTGTTTGAACCTTTGCAAACAAATGTTTTGTTGCAAACTTTTGTTTATTCAAATTTTCAAGTTTTTCAAAAACTTAAAACAAGTAAACTGATGTCCTAAAGTAGAGTAAGAATACAAAAAAAAAAAAAAAAAAAAAAACGTGTCAGGTAATTATGGGCACTGTAACTTAGAAAGCGCTTGGATAGGAAAAGTAATAGTAATTCGATTTATGAGATTCCTTAAAAGGATTAGATTCACATCCGCCAGATGTTATTGATGCTTTTTGGGGTAATACCACACTATAGTACTTTAATTGATTACACTTATGCCCACGCTTGGGGATCTCAAAATGTTCTTTCTTGGGTCTTATCGCCATCTTTTTTTCTTCTCTCTTAATCAACCTTCTTTCTCGTAAAACTGTGAGAACTTTCATTTATGCCTACTTTCATTAATTTAAATGAGCAATTTAAACTAGATCCAATCTAGAAGTAGGATATCTCACTTTTTATTTTTGACTTTATTAAAAGGTTAAGATTCTCCTGACTTTCATATGTTTTAAGTGAAAATTATTGATGAGGAAATCCAGATAAAGAAAATTAATTAATTTAATTTAATTAACAAATCTACACATTCCTTATTTTCCATTGGACAATCATGTATTTTCAAATCATAATTGGACTTTAAAGAAAATCCATTATTACAAGATAATAATATATTCCTAGTTCAATATTACATCGCAGATTTTAACTATCGAACTAAAGTTTTTTGAAAATTTCTGAATAAGTTAAGTGATTTTTGAATGTTTAGCTTTGAGTTTGATGATATTGTAACGATCCGACCGGTTGTTTTGTATATTCGAGCCCCGATTCCCTATTTAATATTTTTTATGTGCTTATTTGTTGTTTTGTGAATTAAGGGGATAGTTGGCTTGGTTTCGAGGAGGTTTGGGAGTGGATTTGAACAATTAGTTCTATTGTTAGAAGCTTAAGTTGTAAGAGTTGATCAAGGTTTATCTTTTGTTGAACGACCTCGGATTGGTGATTTGATGGTTTCAATAGGTTCATATGGCAATTTTAGACTTAAGCATATGTTTGGATTTGTATTTGAAGGTTCCTAGAATGTTTTGGCTCTATTTGCCGAAAGTTGGCAATTTACAGGTTTGGAGAGTTCCTAAGTTTAACCGGGAGTTGACTTTATTGATATTTGATTCAGATTATTGTTCCAAAATTTGAAATAGGTTCGTTTTGTTATTCAAACCTTGTGTGCAAAGTTTGGATGTAATTCAGATTGGTTAGGCTCGAATCGAATGCTTGATTGGAAGTTTACAAGTTCTTGAACTTAAGAGAAGTTCAACTCGTGATTTGATCCTTGTTTCATTGATGTGATATTATCGTAGGTGTTTGGAGACCTTGGATAGATCTGAGGAGTATTTATGGACTTGTTGGTGTAATTAGGAGGGTCACGGGAGGCTCATGTATGTTTCAGATTGATTCCGGTCTAGATTGGTGAAAGCTGACATTGCTGGCTGTTAGGGATCTGGTGCAATCGCACCTGTGGAGCTGCATACACATAATTTTTGGTTCGCAGAAGCAAGTTTGGTAGTGGCCCAGGTGGATCGCATCTGTGTTGAAGTTGTACAGATGCGGAGCTGCTTGTGTGAAGGTGTGTGCGTAGTAGCGCTTCCGCAGATGCAGGTGAGCTCCGTAGAACTGATGGGTCGGTTGTTTAGTGGATCTTTTATCTGCGATGGTTTTGTCGCAAATGCGGCATCGCGGAAGTAACCTGTTTGTTCGTAGATGCGAAAATTGCTGGACAGACTTAAATTTCGGGATTTTTAGCTTATTCTCCCAAAATTTGAACCTAAACTTGGAGAGAGACGATTTTGTCTTGGAGATTTTTGCACAAGGCTTTGGGGTAAGTGATTTCTACACATTTTATTATTATTTAATCTAATAGAATTAACAACACTCAAAAATATAAAATTTGAGAAATATTTGGGGAGTTTTCCTACAACTTAAGAGAGTAAAAATTGAGGTTTTGAGCTATAAGTTGGACTTAGTTTTGGAATATAAATATGTATTTGGTCTCGTGGGGTTATAGGTAGTTGAGATCTACCCTTGTCTCGAATTTTGACCATGTTAATCCATATTGACTTTTGTTCACTTTTTGGGAATTGATTAAAGATTAAATCCTTATTGTTTGTGATTGATTCATATGCTTTGTTTGATGTTTTTAAGTTATTTTTTACTAGATTCGAGCCGGTCAGATGTGGGTTCTAAGGAAATGGCTATTTTAGAAGGTTAAAATTGGGCTTGTCAAGGCAAGTATCTTGCCTAATCTTGTGTGATGGGATAACCATAGGATCAGACTTTATTTGTCTAATTGTGATGTGTGTAAAGCGACGTATATGCGAGGTGACGAGCGTATATGGGGGTGTTATATATGAAATATGCGGATTAAGCTTTAGATTTCTATATGCCTTATTTTGATTGTGTGCTCTCTATGATACATGTGTGATCTTGTGTATGATTACATGAGCTCATCCTTTCGTGCTAGAGATTATATTCAGGACTATTATCTCTTAATTATTCAAGATGGGTTATTGTGAAAGTGTTGCTATATTTATTTTAGCTATAGTCATGTTTCACATCTTGAGCACACATCCGCACTTTATTATTATTATTATTATTATTATTATTATTATTATTATTATTATTATTATTATTATTATGTCCTTGTACACCTTATTGATGAATTGTGAGCATATGTTTCTTTTGTCATAAATTGGTATCTTAGTTTTTATGTTTATGGCACGTATGGACATATTGAGCGGGTTGATTTGGCGTTGCCATGAGGTCTCTTTCGTTCGAATATTATGGTGTTGATGATATTGTGGAATGAGGCCTCTTCCATGCGGATATTATGATGTTGATGATATTGTGACACGAGATCTTTGCTATGCAGTTATGATGATATATTACTGTTTTGCACGAGTATGTTAAATTGTGCATTGAACCCATTTTCCTAGGGTCGCCCTCTCATGTTTCGGCGTACACGCGGATTGTGGTAAATTAACTGAAGTTGGTGGATTCTGATACAGAATCTGATAATGGTGAGTTGAGTTTAAGGGTGGAAGCTTGTCCATACAAGTGAATTATTTATGCCTTGTTATGAATTTTATATGCTTCTATGTAAAATTTCAACATGCTACTACTCTATGCCTCTGTTATTGGTGATGATTTACCTATGTTAAGTTAATATCTCTTGATTTGATAAGTTGATGATATTGCATTTTGATATACTTGTTGCAAGTTACTATGTATAGTGCATAGGTTCTTTTATTAGTGAGTATTACATGACTTGAACATCGTCACTACTTCACCGAGGTTAGTATACGTTGTGCCATACTCATACTACTCTTTTGTATATTTTTGTGCAAATCCGGGCATTGGCAGCAGTTCTCGGGAGTGAGCACATTTGTTGACTGAGAGGATTCACGGTAGTGCTGCATGACCATCACAAACCCTTGGAGTCCCTTTTACCTTATTTTATACTTTAATTTATACATTCAGACAGTATTGTGCTATTGCAATATCTTATTGTATTCGATTTATAGAGCTCATGACTTTGTACTATCTAATTTTGGGAGTTCGACACTATGTATCACTATATTGGCTATTATTTGAGTGTTATTCTGCTATTTAATATTCAGACTTTTTAACATCTCATTTTGTTATTTTGAATCCTTATCGTATGTTGGCTCACCTAGCATGGAGGTTATGTACCATCACGGCCTTTGGTGGGGCTTTGGGTCGTGACAAGTTAGTATTAGAGTCCTAGGTTCTTCTAAAGGTCATGAGCAAGTCTAGTTGAGTCTTGCAGATCGGTACAGAGATGTCTGTACTTATCTTCGAGAGGCTACCAGACTGTTAGGAAGACTTCAATTTATTTCATTATTTGTCGTGCAGATTTGTTTATTCCGAAGTTTGAACCTTTACACTTTTATTCTCTCACAAATGGAGAGGACACATTCTTCGAGAGCAGCTGAGCAAGCACCAGTGCCCCCTGTCAGAGCCATAAGAGGTTGGGGCTGATATGGGGCATGCGCCGCAGCTAGAGGTCCTTCTAAAGCAACCACTATGGTACCACAGTAGCTCCAACTGAGCAGCAGGTGCCCAATCATGTTGAGCAGGTGGGACCAACTCAAGCACTGGAGGGACCTACTGCTACACCTTGGATTTCAGGAGACTTTGGTTCACATTATGAGTGTGTTTGAGATCTTGACCTAGGTGGGATTGATTCTAGTTGTACCAGCAACTTCACAGGCTAGGGGAAGGGCCCAAAATTCTGTCGCACGTACACAGAGCAGTTGATTCATGATTTAGACCTCGAGTGTTCTACCGGTGCAGCCAGTCGTTGCAACTCAGCCCGGTATAGGGTCAGCCTTGACTACTAAGGAGAAAAAGAGGATGAAGAGGTATCAGATACTTCGTCCTCCCCATTTTAATGGAGAGCCTACTGAGGATGCATATGACTTCTTTGATCAGTGTCATTGTATTCTGAGCACTTTGGGTCTGGTGGAGTCTAACGTGGTTGACTTTACTACCTTCCAGTTGTTAGGGCCAGCATATAGGTGGTGGATGACTTATGAGTCGAGTAGGCCAGCTGGTGCAAAACCACTCACGTGGTCTTAGTTGTCAGTTCTTTTCTTGGAGGAGTTTATCCCACAAACTCACAGGGACGAGTTGCACAGTGACTTTGAGCACTTGCGCCTAGAGGCTATGACCGTAGCCCTGTATGCTATGAGGTTTATAGAACTGTCACACGATGCAACTCTTCTGGATTCTAATAAGAAAGAGAGGGTTCGTTGGCTTGTTGAGGACTCAACTACAATCTTATATTTGGGATTGTCACGATCCATAATTCCACCAAAGACCGTGATAGTGCATAACCTACTTTCTAGGAAAGCCAACACTCAATCAACATTACAAAATTCAAATATTAAGCCATGAACTATTTCATAATATAAATAAAAATGCGAAATGAATTTCAAATAAATAACATGTGATTCATAATCCATGACAGGGTCTAAACACGACCACAACTATCTAACAACTGCGTAAAATCCGGTGTCACTACATCACGAGCATCTAAAAAGAGTAACTAATGTCAACTGAATAAAACATATGTCTGGAAAAGAATACATTGACAAAAATAGATAAGTAGTAAAGGGGGACTCTAAGTAATGCGAATCAGATCAAGTATAGCATCTCACCACGAAGTCTCCAATACAGTATTCCTACTCAACTCAATGGTATCGCTAATACCAGTCTCAGAGCCTGCACAAAAATGTCAGAAGTGTAGTATGAGTACAGAACCACGATACTCATTAAGTATCAAATCAGCTTCGAAGAAGTAGTAGCGAGGGGCCGATATCGACACTCATTAACCATCCAATAATCAGGTAAATCATGCTATCATTAAATGAACACGACAACTCGAAGAAACAAAGTTCGTAAAGAATTTAGGCATGATTAATAGATACGGAGAGCAATTTAGATATCATCACTCGATCCTCATACCAAGACATGATTCACGTCAACAACATTTATATCATATCACCGCATTATTCAAAAATATATACATATACATGCTCAGGATCCATTATCAATGTATATAATAGCCAATGCACGAGTCTAGGCTACCAATGCATGCTCATGATCTAGTACCAATATATATATATAAGAGTCAATGCATGAGTCTAAGCTACCAATGGATGCTCAAGATCTCTTTTCCAACAAACAACACAAATCCATGTGCCTGACACTGGCCACGTGTCCAACACGCACCAAAAGAATCATGGGTGCCTACGCTCACAGGGCCCAAGGTAACATGGTAATCACCTGACTTTGGAGGGACGTAGCCATATCTAAGTATATGATCATTAATCACCCCTTCCAATTATAATTCCATTAGTAATCGATAATCAATATCGGCTCAAATTATCTTTGGTGCCAAATTCCTCAACTTTCCATAATATCTAACTCTCTAACTCATGCATATGCATATGAAATAATATTATTAAGAAGAACCATACTTAACAATAAGAATGCGGATTAAAGCTCATGTGGCTAAAAGATGGCTATAGCTGATCATGTAATTCAATTTATCACAACGGCTCAACAAGCTATTTAACATGTTCTAATTTAATCATCTTATTTATCATGAGTCAATTAGGCCATTGAAACCACCAAAATTATGGAGCAAATAAGACAAGGGTATGGCTATGGATTTACAATAAATCTCAATATGGCAAAATAATTCTTTATGACATAAACAATTCATAATCCTAGGCATACTCCTAAGTCATAAATATAAATTATCACATAATCATAGAATCATTTTAAACATGGATAACAACTTCACATAATCCAATAAAGTACAATTCAAGTCTACAATATCGGATATGGTCAAGACCTAGCTACGCATATACGCTCGTCGCCTTGTACACACGTGGCTCCTAAATCAAGAATCAAGTAGAAAATAGACCTATGGGGATGTTCTATTTTACAAGGATACACAAGAGACTTACCTCTACCCGGTAAGCTTTAATCAACAAAAACCGCATTTTCCTTTCAAATCCAACATTAAATGACTCGAATCTAGTCAAATACAACTCAATAACGTCAAAAAAGCCATAGGATTCAATTCTAAACAATGAGGCTTCAATATTTAATCAAATTTCCAAAAGTCAATCCGGGCCTACATAGTCAAAACCCGAGTCAAGGGGTATATCCCGACTACCCATAACCCTATGAGTCCAAATATGTGATTAGACTTCAAAATCAGGTCAAAATCGACCCTCAAATCCCCAAAATATACCCCCTTAAGTTGTAGACAAAAACCCCAAATTTTTACTCTAAAATTCCAATTTTTAGGTATAGAAATCCATAAATAATTGATATATAAAATCAAATCCAAGTGAAAATCTCAAAATATGAAAGAATAGGTAAAATCCTAAAATATAACAATTAAAGGTCTGCCCCAAGTAAACCCTTCATGATCGTGGTCCAAATCTTCACAATCGCGAAGCACACAATGGCGCTGCCGAGAAAATAAGCCTCCGCGATCGCATCCTCCACTTCGCGAACGAGAAGTTCTCCAGCTCTGCCTCCATCGCGAACGCATTACACTAATCGCGAACACATACAATAACCCCCAACCAGCCTTTTCCTCTATGCAAACGCTGACCGCTACATGTGAACGCGTAGATCAACTCCTCGCGGTCGCAACATCAAGCCCACGAATGCGAAGACCAAAAACCATTTACCCCAAGATCCTACTCCGCAATCAGTGCAACACATCGCGACCGCGATAAACAAACATCACAGCTCAACAACAACTCCCCGCGACCGCGTCCGCACTCCCACGATCATGATGCATGCCTGAAAACCAGAAAACCAACAACCTTAAAGTGGTTCAAAATAATCCGAAACTACCCCCCAAACTCACCCGAATCTCTCCGGACCCCATATACTCCACACATCAACAATTAAAAATGACATCCTTATACTCCACTCATCAATAATCAATCTGCTCAACATATCCATATGTACCATGATCATAATAAATTTAAGAAAAAGATTTATCATCAGAGACAAATTCTCATAATTCGTCAATAAGGTTCACAAGGACATAAAAAGAATAAAGTGCGGATGTGTACTCAAGATATAAGATATGACTACGACTTAATCAATTTAGCAATAATTTTACAAATGCCCATCTTGGCTAATTAAAAAATAATAATTCTAAAACATGATCTCTAACATGAAAGGATAAGCTCACGTAGTCACACAAAGGACCAGACATGTATTACACAGATCACACATTCAAGTCAAGGCACAACACAAGAACAACAAGTACAGGAGTGTGTTCATAACATACGTGTGACTACGTCGGAGGCAAGTATAGCATTAATCTCAAGATTAGTTTATCATTTCAAAATAAGGCACCAATAGCCTCAACGTATCTCTAGCATGATTTATTGTACTCACATAGACAATCAATTGAGTAGCACATAGCATCAAGTAGAATACACCGCCAAACAAGGCATAAAGAGCTCTAGAAGTCTACCCCGAGCATGGATATCCATGGAACATGTATATACACTCGTCAATTCATATATACATCACCCTCGCATGTAGCAAACAACATCAATTAGTAGTAAAAATTTCTTCAACCAAAATTAAGAAAGACACTTACCTCATCCGGCTAGTCCAAAGCTCCAGAATTGCATTTTCTTGAGAAATTACCTCTAACTGGCTTGAATCTAGTTAACCATAAATCAAGAAAGTCAACCAAATGTCATAGGAAGTAATCCCAATCAATAAAGCCTCGATCTTTGAAGAATTCTCCAAAAGTCAACAAAAGTCAAACCTCGGCTCGTGCCCAAAACCCAAAACCAATGCCAAAATTCGATGACCCATAACCTACCGAGTCCAAATATATAATTAGATTCCAAAATCAAGTCCAAATCATACTCAAATCATCAAAATACACTCTTAAAGTATAAGAAATGAGCTCAAAATCTAGAAATACACAACTTAAAAAGTCTCCCCAGGGGTATCCTTCGTGATCGCGATAGGGCCCCCGCCATCGAGAAGCATAAAATGCGACCTGCCAAAAAGCCCTGCTTTGCGAACGCCAAGCTTCAGTCGCGAACGCAATGACCTAGCTACCAAACACTACGCGAATGCGACACCACCCCGTGAATGCGACCAATAAAGACCCAAGTGCCAATCCGTCTGCGTGAACGCGATGACTTCCATGCCAGACCCTCGCGAACATGATCCATATGACGTAAATGCGATGAACCACTTACCATCAACCAAGTTACTCCTCGCAATCGCAATGAACCTTCTGGGATTGCAAAGCTCATCAAAACACCAAAATATTAACAATATAAAATTATTTGAAATGATACGAAACCAGCCTGAATCACACTCGAGGCCCACGGTACCTCGTCCAAACATACCAACAAGTCCTAATGCATTAACTAAACTTATCTAAAGGCTCAAAACTCTAATATTAATATCAAAACCAATAATCGAAGATCAAAATCATTAACTTTGAAACCTTCAAACTTCGCTGAATGTGTCCAAATCACACTTAGACATTTCAGATCACAATCAAACTTTGCACACAAGTTCCAATTAACAAAATGAACCTATACAAGGTCTCAAAACCACAATAGGAGTTCGATAGCACCGAAGTCAACTCACGGTCAAACCTATGAACTATTCAGTTCTTCAAATTGCCAACCTTCGACAAATAGAGCAAAAACATTTTAGAAATATCCAAATTCAAATCTGAACATACGCCTTAGTCCAAAATCACCATACGAACCTATTGGATTTATCAAATTACCAATTCGAGGTTGTTTACTCAAAAGTCAAACCTTGGTCAACTCTCCCCCTCAAAGCTTCCGAATTGAGAATTACTCTTTCAAATCAATCCCAAACTTTCCGAAAATAATAAACAACCATGCACGCAAGTCGTAATACCTCATATGAAGCCGCTTGAAGTCACAAACCACCGAACAGAATGGTAACGCTCTAAACGACCCGTCGAGTCGTTACATTACACCTTGATTTCCCTGCATTTTTTCGGTTCGTTCTTGCTTCCGCTGTGTTACCCATTAAGCGGAGTGCAGTTTCCTGTAGGGGTCCCTTGACTTTGCATTTGTTCTGTCATGGGCGGCTTTCCAGCCATGCCCCATGACCCCATGGGCGTGCCCCGTGGCGTCCTAGCAAGCCTCCCAATGCCTAGCGCCACAGACGGCCCCGTGATCTTGGTCGCGCCAAGTGACAAGCGCGCAGGTGCCTCTGTCGCCCCACCGATATCCCTCGCCAGCGCCAAGCCGCAGGCAAATGCCAATTGGGCCGCGCGCAGATAACACCAAGCGCGCAGACCGTGATGCCAAAGACACTGCTGCTGACAACGGACCTGCTGCTGCCTTATAGAAAACTAAGTCATTTTCATTGTAAATATAGAGTAGTTTTATTTCATGTACTTCCATTATGTTTCTCTAGCTTAGTCAAGTCTAGTCTTGTAGCTTTGGATTAATTTTTTTAAGCATTATTAGGGGGGATCAAG